>NC_135214.1:7022042-7239542 GCF_052324685.1 Brachyhypopomus gauderio
GAGATAATTCCAGAAAGGTTTTTGTGTTTTTGTGCAGGCACAGTTGCAGAATGGTTCGTCTGTGTATCCCTGTGTTACTCTGCGCCTTCTTTCTGAATCTCCTCTGTGTATCAGGTTGGTATCTTGCCTGAGGAGCCCACCTGAAGATGCGATTAGTCTTTCTAGGTCATGAGTTCTTGGACTGCAAACATGTCTGATTCAACTGTGGCCAGAACAGCTGTCTCAGTGAAACCAAACAATGCCTAAAGAAAACCCAAAGGTTTCGGCTGGCTGGCATCTAGGAAACTGAATCAGATTGCTCTGTCTTTGTAGTCAATTTAGAATTTGTCTGAATTAGCAGTTTGATGTGTTTAAAAGTGTGACTCTGTCCTTGTCACCTTGTAATATTGCTCCATTCTCTCTCTCTCTCTCTCTCTCTCTCTCTCTCTCTCTCTCTCTCTCTCTCTCTCTCTCTCTCTCTCTCAGGAGTTGAACATGAAGAGAGATCTCCTGGTTCAGATGAAGGTACATACTATCTTGAAGAAACATGATGCAGGGGTTTGGAAAGTGTGGGTTTCTATTTGTAATGATTAGTCACATTTCCTGATTTTAGGTTTAGAAGTGAAGAGACCTACAATTCAAATCTTTTTTGATGATAGTAATGTTGAATGTGGGCCTTTTTGCACATTTATACTCCTCCCAGCTCTTCACATATGGTATATATTAGACATCTCTGCAGGCGGTGCAGTAAAGTGTGAACTGTTCTGATCCAGATGCTGCAGGTCTCGAGGAGAGAAAGCATGTCATGCCGTACTGGAACCTCTGGTCTTCAGACTTCTACGGCTGGCTGGAAGAGTTAAGAGCTCAGGCAGCATACGACATGTTAGTGGACTTGGCAGAAACCTACTGGGCTCATTTTCCTATTGGCAGCTATTTAGGTTACAGCTCCATCCCTGATCAAGGTGAACACGAAGAGAAGATGGAGAAGTGAACACACTCGTCTCCCTCTGCAGCCCTCCTGTGTGTATGGTCCTGAAACGAGCTCTTCATCATCTGTTCTGTCCTCTTTTTTTGCTGTGTGGTCTATGGTTCTTATTTATCCATCACTCCTTTGCGTTGCTTGGACTTTATCAAGAGTCTTGAACATAACTATGATGATAGCTTCACAATACCCAGTACATTTTGAGTATTCTTGACACGTGATCGTTATGTCAGATGGATCAGTATGATTGTGCTTTGGCTACATTGCACATACATTAACATGCACATGTGTGTCTTGTGTTTGTGTGTCGGTGCAGCTTTATGAATCCTATATACTATAAACCCATAGTACAACCTATATATAGTGATGCATTGTCTTGGTAATTTGTTAATAAACTGGTCAAATTCCTCTAATTGTTCATGTTCTGATCTGTGTATTCCAGTGCTGTTCTGAGATCTCACTAATCAAACACTATTCTCATAAATGTTGATTACAGGACATTCTAGTCTCCATCACTGATGATAAAATCAAATGTGTATGTTGCTGGTAAATCTCAAACAACACCTTAACCCAGCATTCATATTCTATCCAGAAATCCTGAGGAATGAGCTTTTCCTGCAAATCAGCCGTGGTTTAATGGTAACCCAGCAAACTGAGCACAGAGACGCTTGACATTATTATGGGATGGTGTATTCCCTAGTTCTGGCAGCCATTCCACTGTCTCTGCCAGAGATGGATATAGGATTTATCCCAAAGCTATTGTTTTATAGCAGGGTGTATGTGTGGGTGGAGATTGATGGAGTTTTCATTTGGTTTTGCTTTCTTGTGTTTTCTTCTTGTTTTTGTTTCGAGGTGGAAGACTGTGCCCTGCAGGATTCAGAAGGGCATGTCAGTAGACCATATTAGATTCCACAGTGTATGAAAAGCCCAAAATCCAAAGAGCTGGTTGGATTTGTCAGTTATTCTCTATGTATGCTTGATGTATTACTGCAGTTCAGTTATTGTGATTTTTTTATTCACACCCATGGGATGTTGACATTTGATAACTAATAACCATTTAGTTGTTCGGTTAATGATGTGTAACAATCTGTAACCTACGTCTGTGACGGGCAGGGAGTGCGAACAAAAAGTGCGAATTAAGGATATAATGACCAGCGGTCAACTGGTACAAAGACAAGACATATATAGGCAAACAAACGACCCTCAGGTGAGACGGATCACGGGCTCCGCCCACCTGAGGGACGCACACGACGTCACAAAACAACAACAACAGCCGCTGTGGACGGAGGCGACCGGTAGGGGGCCGCCTCACCGTGACAACGTCAACATTATTGGGTCATTAGGATGAACACATAAATGCAACATAGATGTACAAATTCATTGACTTATAAGGAAAAGTATATAAAAAATGGGCATGGGCAAGTATTTTTCCAAAGTGACTGATCTGTGTAAATGAACACTCCTATCAAACAAACCAAACAGAACTACACACTCCTATGTTACATGCTCAAGAAAATATCACTTCAGTCATCGTTTGTCCTTCAGCTGCCAACAGCCCGTCTCTCCTGGATGTAATTATTCCAGCTTGATACTGTACTGAGGACACGAAGGACGCTGGATGTTTCATTGTGTGTCTTATTTGAATCTCATCCTGGTATAGTGCTAATGCTCTAACAGTGTTTACGATCAGCAGTTATTTAAATCAAATATTGGAAAGTTGTTTCAGACTTTGGTGAGAGGAAGACTGGTTATTTTATTCTCATAAATTCCCCCTCCACTCAAGCATCATAAATGAATGCCTTAATTTCTAGTTTGCCCTGATAAAGGTTTTGTGTCTTTGGTGGTGTAGTGTAGATAAGTGCAGTGTTTGGCACAGCAGCAACACAATTCTACTAGACAAGATACAAAACCATATTGCAGTCACAGTAAGAGCCATTTACTCCAGATCATGTACATGTACGTGTACATGGCGAATCATCCATCCAGGTGAAAGTAAACTACAGTGTGCCTCAAGGTTCTGTGATTGGACCTTTACCTCTTTCCTCTGTACATGTTAACCATGTTACTTCTCAGTGCTATCTTGATGGCATACACACTATTAAAACCATAAAGAAGACATAAAAACTTGGATGTCAACGTCCTGTCAGTGTCCTACGCCGGCCACACAAAACAGAGGTCCTTCTTCTTAGTCCTAAAATGAAACCCAAACACTGTTTTAATAATGATAAATGTTGGTTTCTTTGTAGTGCATTTGGAACCACAGTGAAATGTCTTGGCATCATAGTTGATCTTGACATGGTCTTTGATGTGCACATCACAATACTGCAAAACTGAAGAATCCACATGATGCTGAAAAGTATTTTGTTTTTTGTACCTCAGCATTGAAGTGCAGTCGAGTCCTGCTAACTGGATGTTCATGTGAAACAAGTTTAAACACGCTTCAGTCCTGTCTGCAGCAGCTAGAGTCCTTACAAGACCTGGAAAGTTTGACCATATGACCAGATATTAGCTGCTTGTCAAATAACAAGATGCTGGCTACAATTAGTAGGCTAAAATTACCTAAAATTCTGACAGTTTCAGAAGGGGAAAGAGAAATGTATTAGAAATTATATTATATATTCTAATATATTGTATTAGAAATTATATTGTATTATTAGTCATAGAAATGCTGGCAGCTTTGGGAAGGCCTTCCACTCAAGTGCAAACATAGGAATCAAACATGTATATTTTTATTCATTTATTTTTTCGATGCAACATATATTTGGGGGTAACCTACAGCTGCATTAATGCTGAGGTCTCATTACTCCACTGTCCCTCTCGACACCAGCTCAAACCTAAACTAAGACGCTGGAGATGTGATTTCTGCGGAGTTGCTTTACAGCGTGTCAGTGTGATGGAAGAAGAATCGGAATCTCAGGGCAGGTGAATCACATCCCTCTCTGTGTTCTGGGGCTATGAATATTCTCCCACTGTTCTTATAATCTGTTGTGCTGTGTGTTGACCTTTAGTGTACTGGGGTTGGAGGTCACACGGAGCTGCTCTCTGTGTCCTCAGCCAGAGTGCACAGAGGGCCACTGTGCACAGCACAGGGCAGAGACAGTGGCCCCTTCACAGGTAAATACTAACGAGACTCACGTCCCAACCAAACTAGACCTTCAAAAAAAGAGATTTTGCTGAGAAATTCCAGTCTTACAATGCTACTGCGATTGTGAAAAAGAAATTAGAAATGTGCACGATAGAGTCAATCCTCTTGACTAGGTTTTTTTACCCCTTGCTAATATTATTATTATTATTATTATTATTATTATTATTATTATTAATAATAATTCATTATCATGTTATTTTTTTCACAATGAACAGCACAGATACTGTGGAATGAGACAGGATTATTAGCATGGCAGTTACAGGAAAATAAAACGAATGCTATTTGTCTATTTGAAGTTTACTCTTAGGGACTAAATGAAACCTCCATCGCTACAAAAGTCCTAATAACTAAGTTACTTGTTGCATCCTGGGTGTATCCAGTTCTGCAGGAGAAGAATACCTTTCTGTGGTGGACTGCTATGCCCCTGGAGAGATGAAGCCCCCTCCTGTTTAGAGCCACGAAATGGACCAGGCAGACGTTTGGAGAGACACACGAGGAAACGGTGAGGTCGTGAAAAACGAGCTGTGAACAGAGTTATGCTTGAGTGTTTCCTGCAGTGTGTGGAGAAGCCCGCGGGCCCAGACCTATACTGTGTTTTTTGTCTTAATGTCACTGGCACCCAACTAGAATGTGAAAAGCTGCTGCAACTCGATCATTATCTGGAAAAACGCTTAAACCCACACATGGTTCAAACCACCCCCAGCAGCTCACAAACAAGGGCTTTCTGTTGGACGACTGTTTCACATTACTTGACCACTAGCAGCCCGGGAAGTTTCCACTGGGAGCGTTTTTGAGGTCTTTCCCCCGGCGTCTCCCCCTGTTCCTCCAGCTCCATAGCACACACGTTTATCGAGAACACACAGAGAACGAGGGAGAGAAGGAGACATCATGACCTCCCCGAACCTTTATCTACGACTCTTCACTTTGTTAACTTTAATGACTCTGCTGGCTGTATCAGGTAAACCCTCCCTTGATATTTACCCATCTTTCTTCTGTTTAAGATCTCTCCTCTCGGGCATGTACTAGTTTTCCCTTCTGCTCACAAGCTACGGGCAACATTTTTTCTGCATCCTCAGACAAGATCCAGCCATTTGTGTCTGCAGCAGATGGTAGATAACCTTGTTACAGCAAACTGCAGCTTACTGATAGTATAAACTCATATCTGTGGTGTCCCATTTAGCTGCCAGGAGGCATATTTATTCAATTTAGTCTCTAACATGTGCCTTATGGTTTATGTTTGGTCCTGGAAAATACACTGTGTAAAAGTGCTATTTGAGGTGGCTGCTGAAATCTTTTGAAAATGCGGTCGTGTGAGGCAGACAGCCAAAATACCAGAGTAGCCGGATCAGACCAGATCGATAATTGGTGTGAACAATTGTGAAGTCCTTCCGGGCGTAATGGGGAGATCCCATTCAGAACCGCTGCTCGTTAAGCTGGTACAAGCCCAGTATATTCACAGTGCACTCCCAGCCCTGCTCACATGTCTTCAGCAGGCTAATATGACAGTGCCCCACTGGGTAAAACTACAATATACTTCAAATGCATCTCATAGACCAAATATTATTATTATTTTTCTGACATTACTTGTACAGTATATACAGTATCGCCTGAAAGCGTCTCTGCTAAATCCCTCCTCATGGCAGTCCGCCCAAGAGTGGTGTGTGGTTGTACCCACACTATGCAGTTAAAGAATGAATACTGTGAATGTTTCATTGGAAACTGTGTAAATATTTAGTGGACAAATACAGTGGTGTGTATAAGGAAAGCTGCTCAAATAAACGCGTAAATGGGAGTTTGTGTTCCCTTTTGAGTCTCTTGCTGGAGTTGTAAAACTAATTCCACATTGTTTCATTTCTATTTTCCAGATGTTTCCAGTGGAAGTGCTCTGCATAAAATTCTCAAGAAGAGAGAAGGTGACAATATACTCATTTGCTGAGTATACTTTGACTGAGTGTGCTACTTTACTAAATTGGTTACAGTATTCTAACGATAAGCACAAATTATGTCTCTCTGGTCTCGAGTCTCCCGTTTCTGCTGACTGATGGTTCCCAATGGCGCAATCTGATGGCAAACCCACTAATTTCCTGATCCTGTCCATCTGGCTCTTTGTCTCCCCCTAGTGGAGGATGAGATGAAGCCAGCAGCAGCTGTGGCGTTACCTCCCTCCAAGGCCAAGCAGTTCCTGGCTTCTGTACGGAGGCCTAAGAGGAACATCTGGGACCGCAGCCGTCCTGATGTGCAGCAGTGGATCCAGCAGTTCATGGCGATGGGGTATGACGAGGCGGTGAGTGGAGGGTTATGGGTGAAGTCCACATTATGTCTGTGAAAAAGAAACTCCTAACAACAGGAGACCTGGGACTCTTAATGGTTTCTCAAGGCATCAAATGAATTGTGACTTTTTGAAAGATAGATTGTAAAAAAAATGTCAGAATTGCTGGGAACTGTTAATACAGAAGAATGGGTGCTCACAGAATAGGGTTCAAATTCACAGGGGAAATGTCAGGTCATTCATAGGTTTGCAGTGCAACCATAGAGGTGTTTGTGGGCTTTCAATAAAGATCCTCAACTAGGTTTCCCATTCAATGGAGGCTTAAGAAAGCGAAACAAAACCCTCTCCAACGCCAGCAGGTGGTGGAATGAATTCAAGAATCTGGCTGTGACAGCACTATCGTGTGACTGCATGTCAGCACCCATAGTTTACAGTCGTCTCGTCCTTCAAACTTTCTTCACAGATGTGCTGCTGATGATGTACTGTCTGTCAGGGCCTGTAGCTCGTTTATCTTCCCGCCTGCCGCTTTATTCAGACGTTCCCTCAGTCCTACTCTTTCATGTCTCTCTCACTGATGGGCGTAGCGGATGTGCAGAGCACTTCAGACAAGCAAACAGCTCAGAGCCCTTCAGATCAAGCAGACCCCCCCCCCCCCCTCCCTGTCTAGTCCTGTGTCCCTACCCGTCTCCACTTAGTCCTGTTCTGACAGGGACAGAAAAGAATCCCATGGCACAGACTCGACCTTGTTCATAGGCATTTTAACCACGTAGTTGTCCTTTTGAAGTAAAGGTTCAGGAGTCCGGCGGTCAAGATCATGCAGGGTAGAAAGCTGCTTGTTTGTGTCATCCGGTAACACTTTCTGAATCACAAATAACCTTGAAAACGTCAGCGTCGTCAGTGGAGCATCAGTTACGCTCATGTAGCTTGAACTAGATCAACTAAACCTCGCTCATGTAGCTTGAACTAGATCAACTAAACATCGCTCATGTGGCTTGAACTAGATCAACTAAACCTCGCTCATGTAGCTTGAACTAGATCAACTAAACCTCGCCATCTCGAGTTCTGGTCGCTTACTCTCTTGAAAGTAAAGAAAGCCTGTCGTTTTGCTTTCAGAGGCTGGAGGCTGACCTGGCCCACTGGATGGACCACGCCCGCTCCACGGACCAAGCACGTCAGCATCACTACGACGAGAATTCTCCCATGGGACCCAGATATCCCAGCTCCTACAGGCATGGGGCAAACGTCAACTACGACTACTATTAACTTTACCCTCAGTACTTACCGCACTGCCATGAGCTGAATGCAGTTGTGTGGGAAAGAACAATCCTTTAGGTGCTAATAAGATCCGCCTCTCCCCTCTTTTGATTGGTTGACCATATCTGACCATATTACCATATTTACAATGGAATCATCTTGCATTTTGTGCCTGGGTAATTAGTAAGGCAAAAAAAAAAATCCTGAAAAAGAAAGTAAGAAATCCACTAACCATAAAACATTTTTGGAAGGGATAAAAACCCACAGAACTGCATTTGCCTCACACTGCACAGTGGTTTTATACTCTCTGTTCATATATAACTGTATAGCCTTTGTCATATCTAAGCAGACAGGTGCCACCTGAGTCAATAATCTGGGGCTCTGGCCAGACAGTGTCCTGCTTCACTGGTAACACAGCTGCTGAAACAGCAGGAACACGAGGGCTGGACTAGCACAGGTAGCTCTGACTGTCAATATCCCAGCAGGTTTAGATTATTCATGTTCCCTCACATGAGGGAGGGGAGAGATGACAGGTGGGTATGAAAAACACAAAACAATCAATGTAAATATTTTATTAAAATAGCTTTCCCCCCTCCCCCGAAAACAGTAAAATGATCCGAGATGTGTGTGATGTGTAATGATGCCATCACTACTCTTTGCCCAGTATCTCACTACAATAAAGCAAATAAGCATTTCCCATAGACGTGTCGTCTTTCTCCGTTCTGGAACACGCCGGAAAGAGCTGGGCTCTCCTGTGCTGCACGTCCATGATAAATAAACTAGAAATCACTATAGCCTCCAGAAGACATCGTGACATTGAAAACAGGCGTCTGTTCAAAAACACACAGCACTCAGCGAAGCATCGGTAAAAACGATCACGACAATCAAAATCTCACGGCATTTAAATGCGAAACCACGATGTGGAGTTTTTCAGCCTTCTCTTAAATAAGGGACGGCGTACGACTCCAAAGTGCAAGGCGAGGTTGCTGAGCGTGTGGGTCCTGGTTTGGCCGTTCTGGAGACACCTCTTAAAAGCAAACATAATAGAGACAGTCCTCAACCACAGCTGCTGTCCCCCCACTACACAACCAACTCAGGAAATGGTCCTTTTTTTGTTTTGTTTTTTAAGGGAAATGCCCCTTGTGTAGAATGGCTGATGGAGGCTTAGAGACCTCCAGTATCCCAGCATCCCTGAGAGAAAGCCCCTTCTTCAGGTGTGCCGTGGTCTGCCTTTCTTCATGCGGGCAGCTTTGGGCTTGGGGATATACTGATTATTGGCTTGGTGTTCCAGCTCCTTACTGAAGTACTGGATGGTTTTGTTTAGCCCCTCCTCCAGTGGTACCTACATTTACACACACACACACATACACACACACACACACACACACACACACACACACGTACGTTACAAAGGTGTTACACAACATGTCTTCTGGTTTGCTGACCGGTCTGGGCTGGGAGGAGCACGGTTTGAATGTGTATGTGTGGAGAGACGGGCTCACCACAGGCTCCCAGCCCAGAAGCATTTTGGCCTTCCGGATGTCTGGACGGCGTCTCTGAGGATCATCCTGAGCTTCTGGCAAAAACTGGATGTGACTACGGCTCACTGGGGGGTGGACGGGGGAGAGGGGGCGGAGTCATCGGAGGGTTCAGGGTGGAGTCAGCCCTTTATCTCCACTCAAACAAAGATGTGAGGAGGAGAGAGACTTTTTAACCAAACTGATTTGCCACTTACCAACCAGGCTTTTAATCATTTGAGCAAATTCCAATATGGTGTGCTCCTCAGGGTTTCCCTGAAAGCAGAGGGGGATGTTGGAGAACATCTCGTGACATTATCTGATCAATAACACTCAAGAAAACAACAAAGCAATTCCCCTCAGGACTGTACACTCTGTGAGCACGCTAAGTAGTGATGTAACACGGACAAACGGGTCTGAAAAAAAAACCATCTAAGGACTTTAAACAGAAAGACTTTAGTACAACAGGGTTCTCAACAGCCACATATCAGAAACGCAATGTAATGGTAACAACACAAACACATTAAAAAACAAACTAGTGAACAAACAAGTATCCAACTCACCAGGTTGACAGGGCTGCTAATGTTACTGTTCATTAGGGCCACGAGACCGTTCACCAGATCACTGCAGAGGAAGAGGAAGAGTAAATACACAAACGTGCCATCTAGTCCACACCCTCCAATGCAGAAAAGCAAACCAAACAAGTTTGCTCACAAAGGATAGAGGATAACAGACACTTCTGCTGCCACAGAGAAGGAGCAACCCTCAGGTTCTACGGTTACTTTCAAGCAAGGATATTCTCAAAGTCAAGCCCAACTTTCCTGGAGCAATTTAAACAAGCAAACAATCTGGAGAACCCCAGTGATCCTGCCTGCGTATAAGGTGTGATCTGCCCCAAAAGATCACGCCTTTTTTTTTTTACAGACTCTCTAAAAAATTTCAGCGCCATCATATTTAGTCCCCCAAAACACGTGTAAACATGTGAAACGCTTGACAAAGATCCTCGGACTTGTGTTTTCTTTACATTTAGTTTAATTATCCTCTTCTGGGCATTCAATGTACATTTAGAAAGTGATTCCTGTTGGACGCCACCAAAAGTCGAATACAGTTAATGGCCAGAACCTCCCTACCGATTGGTGGTTTCTCCTGGTGTAAATGGCGGTGATGTTGCTGAAGTTTACTTACAGGGTTGCCAACTCTCACGCATTGAGCGTGAGACACACGCATTTGACCGTTTTCACACGCTCTCACGCCACACTTCCGATATCTCACGTCGAAAAAAAATCTAGTTTATTTACCTCTGATCCACATCTATGATTCAATGAGTTACTAGTTCGCTCTGGCGCCAACCACCGGCGATATATTACTTAATTTGTGTCCATTTTACGTTCGCCGCCTCAGAATGGGGAAGAAAGGTGATGCAGATTTAGCAGATAGCGTGATACTTTACGGACCAGACTCTGAGGAATGTTTCTAGTACCTTGTCGTCATGCCATCCATCTATCTATGTCACGAAGGATTAAGGCAGTTCTCAAGGCAAAAGAGGGACCAACCCAGTACTAGCTAGGTGTACCTAATAAAGTGGCCGGTGAGTGTATATAATAATATACACGTGCATCCCGTCATTCCCTGTTCTGTTCCAGATCTTGAACGTGCTCCATAAACACTTGCTTACTGAAAACAAACGCAGCAGAGCTGTGGACTCACCTGCTGTCTCATGGCTCTACTGATACAGATTACATACTTGTGCATGAGCTATGATTGCATCGTGGGATATGTAGTCATTACTAACTGATTTCTGCATCTACATGTAGTTACTCTGTTGACTGTTTTTTATGACAAGTCTTCTGTCAAAAGGAATTATGGACAAGCACATGGATTAAAATGAACTAGAATGAAAAAGATTATGCCTTCTTATTCCAACATACACCATATATACTGCAGTTTGAATCACACTCAAAGGGCTGGGCTACTATTCTAAATACTTTTCTAATGCTGTTCTAAGATTACAATGCTGTTCTTATACAGTTCTAATATGTCTAATATGATTCTAATGCTGTTTTAATGCTGCTCTAATTCTTTTCAATTGCTGTTCTAATATGATTCTAATGCTGTTTTAATATGTCTAATATGGTTGTAATGCTGTTTTAATACAGTTCTAATCCTGCTCTAATATGTCTAATATGGTTCTAATGCTGTTTTAATGCTGCTCTAATTCTTTTCAATTGCTGTTCTAATATGATTCTAATGCTGTTTTAATATGTCTAATATGGTTGTAATGCTGTTTTAATACAGTTCTAATGCTGTTCTAATATGTCTAATATGGTTCTAATGCTGTTTTAATGCTGCTCTAATACTTTTCAATTGCTGTTCTAATATGATTCTAATGCTGTTTTAATATGTCTAATATGGTTGTAATGCTGTTTTAATACAGTTCTAATGCTGTTCTAATATGGTTCTAATGCTGTTTTAATGCTGCTCTAATACTTTTCTAATGCTGTTAATACGGACCCAATGCTGGTCTAATACAGTTCTAATGCTGCCCCTTGCTCCTTAGCGTAAACCCCCTTAGT
The DNA here is from genome assembly GCF_052324685.1 of Brachyhypopomus gauderio. Lineage (NCBI taxonomy): Eukaryota > Metazoa > Chordata > Actinopteri > Gymnotiformes > Hypopomidae > Brachyhypopomus > Brachyhypopomus gauderio. The sequence continues at coordinate 7,033,762 of NC_135214.1, forward strand.
CTAGCGTAAGCCCTTCTGTGAATGCCCAGGATGGAGGAGAACACCCCGCCCTGGGTCAGTAGCTCCGCCCCGGGTCAGTAGCTCCGCCCCACTGTTCCGCTGTGACATCACCACTGTTTCACACCTATACAAAGCCACCCGTGCCTGACCACTGCACGTTAGTGGCACTTTCAAGGCGTGTCTCTGTAAAGAACAGGGCTGAGCGTAAACAGATCCAGTGTAGTCTGAGTGTAAATAGACCCAACGAACTCTGAGAACCGCACACCTGTGTTTGCTCTGCTTACAAGTCTCCAGCAGTCTCGGGCTTAGCCAGCATTTCAGTACTTCAGTATTTTAGCATTTCATCATGTAGGGCAGGGGTACTGAACTGGTGGACCGCGGTCCGGACCCGGACCCGAACGCAGTCCTGTCCGGAACCAATCTCATTCCTGATTAACCGGATATGGACCAAAACAAAACCGTAGCATTTATTTCAGGGCTATTAAAAAAACACTCCGTCACCAGTGTTACGTTTGCCACCCCCCGCTCAACAACTTACGTTCGCCCCCCCCCCACACACATGCCCGGAGCACTACATAAACAAAGTGGGCCCTGCTAGAGTAGGTGAGACGCAGAAAGACAGAGTCACCATAAAGTCGCCTTCCTTTGAATTCTTTTATATGTACCATTGGTGAAGATTTGATTAAATGACTTTTGTTTTGTTCTCATCAGACCGACAGGTTTCAGCCACCATATCGAGACAGGTCCACAGCCCAATAAACCGACAATGTTCCTCCAACCAAAGCAAGGTATCAGCGAGTGTGAAATTAGTCACCTGAGCATAATTAATTCCATCAAAACTGTGGGAAGAATACACCCTGTGACAGCCCTCAGAGGAATCAGAAAGATGCTAACTATTTTAGGTATTTACAGAGCTAAATTACTCAAATTGATTGTCAAAACCTGCTGTGTACTTGACAGACTCATGCAATTCAGATACAACAAATAAGGTTTTTATATAATGCATATAGAAAAAAGCTATTCAATACACATTCAGAAGGTTAAACACACATTCGGAATGCACGCACGCACGCGCACACACACTTTCCCCAAGTGTCAGCAGAATCATCTCTAAGGCCTTTTAAGTTTAAGTTTGATAATAAGCACACCTAAAAGACTAATGTGTGAAAGATTTGACTCTCTGAGATAGCTCTCAGGATTCGTTTAGGTTGGTTTTCTTATTGCAGAGTCCAACAGTTATGACACTGACTAAAAGCTCTCAGAATTACCACCAGATATGAAAGGGTTAAAGGGTGTGTGTCCCTTTGTCTCTGCGCACTAAAATGTACGGAATGATAACCTATTAGTGCTGTGCCCGAATCAGATTTGCATTAAATAGTATGTCAGAGTGCACAGTGGTGAACGTTAGAATGGTAGTGCCTACCTGACATACTGAAACGCTCTGGTCTGTGATCCTGATCCGTACACCTGCAGCACAGAACAGAACGTCACGGCACAATGCACGTGTTCCACACCCAAAGCAAACACTTCGGTAGGTTCATCGAGTACAGCAGTGGGTGGATGAGCGGAAAACCCGGCGGGCCGGTCTCACCGTGAGGGGCTCTCCCTGCAGAGCCTGCAGGATGAAGTTACTGACCACGCGTCCGTCGTTCATGTGCATACGGGACCCGAACGTGTTGAAGATCCGGGCCACTCGTACCTCCACGCCCTCCTGGGGGACAGAATTAAAAACCAGAGTGGCTCAGCACACATTCAGACGTGTGCACATAGCATAAACCACCAGGAGACATCACTCCATCACTCTGGAAATGGGTAATTTGATCAAACGAACAAGCAAAATTAAAGATGACTGCACAAACATATTTCAGAGATATTGAAATCATAAAGGGTTTCACATGGGCAGGTTACTCAGGTTATGTTCTAGTTTCATACCCCTTTACCATTGCTCTGTGAGTACAGGAGTATGTGGCTGTAGTATAACTCTCAGAATCAATGTCATTACATCCCACTGAGGGCAAAGGGATGAACTGTGTGGTATGGTACCAATGCAACCCAAGGGTATTAGAGCTGAATTCGCCATTGGTAATATGCATGTTCAAATAAAGACGTGTTTTCCTCAGGTCAGCTTCAGGCTTTTAAACACCAGCATGAGTACTGTAAGCTATATGGTGTTCAGTCCATCCAGAAAGCTCAAATAAAATGTGTGTTTAGTGTACTATTAATAGTGTGAGGGGCTCAGATATGTATCAGGTAGCACTGGTCACGGGGTTAGAATGCTCCATCAACAGACTGGCAGGTCAAAAATTGAGAGCAATTCACACTGATAAGAATGAAGCAAGTCAAATTCCGCAGAGACAAAGTAAAGTGACGTGTGACGTAGGCCCGCGTGTGCTGCTCTGAGATATGCTGGCTAGTGGGTACGCAGAGCATCAAGGCTGGTGACGGGTCAGGGTATCAGACATCGGTACAGACAACATTGTAGATCGGCCTTGGAACCATGATAACAGGACGATAATGATAACAGGGCTCATTAGTAATGCTACAGATGAGGGCTGTAATTCAGCCCAGGGCAATGGAGGGGTAGATGTGACCATCACCATCAGCCTTTGGTCTGCTTAAACCGGCCCGCGCCATTCTCATTATCCAGATGTGAGGAACCTATGGCCAATCTACTGGGGCTCGTCAGGACTGCTGACGGAGATGCTGCTGAGACAGAGAAGACTGTAATGTTGACCAAGGTGTGCAAATGATATGACTGTCATGTCTGACTACAGTCACCAGACCAAAGTCATTAAACACAGAAAGCTTGGAGATGTATACATGGACATATGATAACCTCAGCTGACGTAGCATACATGTTTATAAGTGTATTCTGTGCGTGGGGGCGCGTGTTCTCACGTTACGTGAGCTGTGAAAGCTGAAGTGGCATGAGTGTGTGCGAGACGCAAACGTGAGATGACAGGAGATGGCAGCAAGTCGGAGGTTTGTCACCACATCCTGCTAATTAGGTGGCAGCGGGGGGGTGGGGGGGGGTCGGCCATGACACATCTGGACTTTCCACTTTCAGCTTGTGGCTCTAGGACATTCACTATGTGACAGGAGGTCAGAAGCAGATGGATAAACATCACAGTCACAGAGAGAGAGAGAGTGAGAGAGAGTGAGAGAGATGACAATGACAGACTACGTGACTTTGTCTAAGATTAATTATCAGAGAGACTCAAAGTAAATCACACATAAAATGATGTGATTTTTTTGGACTATTTAACTCAATATTTCTATGCTACCACTGCAGCACTTTAGGTTGTCCTAAACCGCAGTTGAATGGACATTACGATTAATCTTGACAAAATACACTGTCAACTAATTCTACCCGACATCCAGAAGGTTACCTTACTGGAAAAACCCTGAGGAGAGTGGTCCTGCAGAAAAAGGTGTAGCATTGGAGTTTGGGTGGAGAGGGGTGTCCTAGTTTAAGGTGATGAGATGGGATCTCTGCATGGCTTCTGCACCATGGGAGGGAGGAGTGTGAGCTGATGTGTAAGCACCACTGGGTCTGCAGATGTCAGAAGTTCTAGATGACCCTTCATAAGACTACAACAGAATTGGATGACTTCTTGTTTAGTTTCTAAGAGAACAAATTCAGGCTTAATGAGACGGGGATTCTCTGGCTGGTTCTACACACACAGAGGATCAAGGATTTAGTTTTTAAATCCCCAGATTCAAGAAGGGCACTAATTTTAACACTCCTCTCTGTAGCCAAACATTACTTCGGTTTTGTCTTTATTTAATTTAAGGAAATTCTGTCTCGTCCCATCATCCATGTGCTCCAAACATAATAATATTTCATCAGGGGGTGATCCGCCTGTCAGAAGGTCAGGGATATCTGTGTATCATTTTCATTACTGAGATGGGACCGTTTACAGGACCACACACATACACAAGCAGTCACTGCGTCTATAATCAGTTTGGCATGCTTTCGTCGAACTGAAGCTCAGAGAAGCAGCTGGTGCAGGGAAACACATAATTCTAGCTTGTATGAGCTCATAAGATCATTTAGTAGAAGAAAAACTGGTTAGCCAGAGACCTGATGTTATCCAGAGATCTGGAGATACTAGTAGCAGAACTGAGATGACACAGTTATCAGCTTAGACTTGTTTATTGTGTGCTTTGAAAAAGCTTTATCCCTTCCATTACTGATCAAGACAGGAAGGGGTGGAGCTTAGTGACATGCTGGGCTCCTGGCTTGTCAAAAGGGCCGTTAATACGATCTGGACTAAAGCATGGGACCGGGTCCATATCACGATGGTTTGCCACCCTGTCGCTGTTATCAAGTGTTTGCTAACTGAGCGTGCTGTGCTCCACGTTGTCTGGGAGACGGAGGACAAGGGAGCGGCTGAAAAGACCTTCCAGTCCGAGGAAGAGGAAGAGGACGGTGGGGGTGTGCTGCGTTTGCTGGGTCAGCTGTGCTGGATGGACCCAGCTCAGTCCCCACACACCGGTTTCTCCATCTTCTTTTAGAAGCCCAAATAAGGAGGAGGCAGTACTGGAACAGAGGGTGCATGCTGAGGGGGTGATTATGGGGGATTTGGTGGTGTTTGCAGCAGCCGTTGCCGTGACCGATGGGTGGTGAAGCGATTAAACGTCGTCCTTTAGAGCGTTCCCTCCAGCTCCGTCAAGGTCGACAGTCCCGGGTCAAAAAAAAAAAAAGGTCCGTCTCCAGAACAGAGACTGTTGATGTAATTCAGCCCTATTGTCTTGGCTTCCAAGCAGAGACCGAGGAGGAAGAACAAAGTGTGTTGATCGGCCTGGAAGAGCTCCAGTAATCAGACGTGTCTTCTCACTGGTGTTAAAACTGTGCAACAAAGACGGTTCCAGGATTTCGGATGCGTCTTGCCTATATATACAGTAATACGCTCGACGGTTTGGTGGAGAGAATGCTGGGAATGCCCTCGTTTAATTCACAGGCTGTCCCAACGGGGGAGCAGCATTAATGTGGCCGTATTCCTGACCGTGGCACTAGCCACAGGGTGCTCGGAACAGCGTTCATGTCAGCAGAGAGCAGAGTCACTCCAGCCCTGCGCTGCTGGACTGATGAGTCTTGTTTTATCGTCTTCATCACAAGCATAATAACTGCAGATATTCATACGCCAGTCCTGCCGCAGACTGCGACAGCAGAGACAACAGACAGACAGCAGACAGGTGGGAGAGTTCACCCTGACGGTGTCCCTGTGATCTGCCTGTAGAGGCAGGTTAAACCCCTCAGTTAAAGCTTTAATCTCAGACTAATGAGAATCTGCCCCTCCCTGTGCCATCGTTCAGAGACAGCCTGCATCGCTTTCTACCACAGCGAGATCAGGCATCATCAAAGGAGATCCAGCCTCTTCTGAACTGTGTATGTAGATGATGTTAAAAGAGGAACACTTTTCAATCTAAGCATCTTTACACCATTTTGCTCCGTCTAGCCCAAGGTTGCAGATTTATCTTCTGGTAGCACAAAACCTTTCAATCATTACAAGATGCCTTCTTTTGCTTTATTAAATGATTAGTTCATGAAACAAAAAGCTCTGGTCGGTGGGTTACATAAAACTTATTTTTTTTATGTAACCCACCGGGGGGATGAAAAGATGGACTGTGATCTATGTGATCTGTGATTGATTACACTGCCTATCTTTGGCATTCACAATTTTTATTTATTTACTGAAAATTCTTTCTTGTTCCTAATTACAGAAAAAGGGCAGACTGAACCAAACTACCATCACGCTGGGTATTTCCCCTCCAGTGGGCAAGACTGTTTAGTATAAACATGAAGGGGTGAGTATGAAGGTGATGAAAAGAACATGCCTTTCATTCTGAGGTTCATGGAGGAGATAAATGAGATGAAATCTGAGACTCGTGAATGGATGACAGATTCACTGTTATTTTGCCACAGGCTGGTGCCCATCAACCAGGCTGGATATTCACCAAGAAGAAGAAAAAAAGCTTTAATAAAGACTGGAACGATCTTGTGGCACAAAGGCGCATGTAATGAGAGGACAGATGTAAAGGCCATTGAATGTAGCGTCTATTCTAGGGGACGTGTTCATTAGCACCTATAAATCCACGGCCAAGCTGAAATATTGTCTGTGTATCCTGAAGCCTTCTGCTCACCGCTGCTCCAAGACTACAGTGCAGCTTGCTTTCAGAATTCAGGGTTCGGTTCTTTTTTTGGCAGTAAACACAGCAGCGTATGACCTTCCCGTACTGCACGTCCGCTTTTTGAAACGATCAGTTACTGAAAGCTGATGATTAATAAAGACAAAAGAAACATCACAGTAAAGGAAAGTGATACCTGCTTCAGGCAAACCTGTTCAATCACCAAATCAACATTAGCGGTGAAGTCAAAGGTCAAACCACCACCGCCCCCTCACCTGCTTCATGTAGGCGTAACACATGGTTTCGGCCACACGCTTGCCTTCGTCGTAGCAAGCCCGCGGGCCGATCGGGTTTACGTGGCCCCAGTAGTCTTCATTCTGAGGATGCACCTCCGGGTCTGAACACAGACAAAGAAAGAAGCATCTCGTCTGAGATCTGATGGCCAGTTACACCCCACCACTCCCTTATAACCAGACTCGTGCATATCTGTGCATATGTGTACGAAAACGTACAACGCTTCCTGCTTCAAGGCTTCCTGCTGGGTGCTGAGAGCTGATACCACCCACATACCAGCCACAGTCAGTCTACACTGAAACCAGCCACAGTCAGTCTACACTGAAACCAGCCACAGTCAGTCTACACTGAAACCAGCCACAGTCAGTCTACACTGATACCAGCCACAGTCACTCTACACTGATACCAGCTACAGTCACTCTACACTGATACCAGCTACAGTCACTCTACACTGATACCAGCCACAGTCAGTCTGAGGTTCTCAGTCGCGGAGACGTATCAAATTCAGCAGTTCATCGGCTGATATTAATTTGTCGTGCTGCCCCTGAACTGATCAGAACGACAGATACAGGGCATTAATCATATAGCATACAGTACTGAACATATCTTACAAGTTTACATGTTTCATCTGCCAAGGCAGATGGGTGTATTACAATGTTTACTTTTTTAAATAAATATTTAAAAATATGTGCAACAAGGAAAAATACTGAATGCTCAGTTTGCAGTTAAATCTGACTAATAGTTTTTAATTTCTGATTAATGATTGAAGGAACACACGTCAGCTATCTAGAGGGGTACCAAAGAACTGCTACAGACAAGTCAGGTGCTCTGTGTAATATCTGGGGCTCTGTGTAATCTCTGGTAACACAGTCACTGTAATTATGTATGCTTAGTGCACATAATAACTGCAGCTGGGATTAAGTGAGATGTGTAATAAACACTCAGATCAGATGGACATCGAGAGATCTGGTCTTGCTGGAGATGGATTTTTAGATCATCATCATCATCATCATCATAACACATCATGCCTCATACCTCCATAAACCTCATCATCATCATCATCATCTGCCTCATACCTCCATAAACCTCATCATCATCATATGCCTCATACCTCCATAAACCTCATCATCATCATCACACATCATGCCTCATACCTCCATAAACCTCATCATCATCATCATCATCATCATCTGCCTCATACCTCCATAAACCTCATCATCATCATCATCATCTGCCTCATACCTCCATAAACCTCATCATCATCATCATCATCTGCCTCATACCGCCATAAACCTCATCATCATCATCATCATCATCATCATATGCCTCATACCTCCATAAACCTCATCATCATCATCATCATCATCATATGCCTCATACCTCCATAAACCTCATCATCATCATCATCATCTGCCTCATACCTCCATAAACCTCATCATCATCATCATCTGCCTCATACCTCCATAAACCTCATCATCATCATCATATGCCTCATACCTCCATAAACCTCATCATCATCATCATCACACATCATGCCTCATACCTCCATAAACCTCATCATCATCATCATCATCATCATCATCTGCCTCATACCTCCATAAACCTCATCATCATCATCATCATCTGCCTCATACCTCCATAAACCTCATCATCATCATCATCATCTGCCTCATACCTCCATAAACCTCATCATCATCATCATCATCATCTGCCTCATACCTCCATAAACCTCATCATCATCATCATCATCATCTGCCTCATACCTCCATAAACCTCATCATCATCATCATCATCATCTGCCTCATACCTCCATAAACCTCATCATCATCATCATCATCATCATCATATGCCTCATACCTCCATAAACCTCATCATCATCATCATCATCTGCCTCATACCTCCATAAACCTCATCATCATCATCATCATCATCTGCCTCATACCTCCATAAACCTCATCATCATCATCATATGCCTCATACCTCCATAAACCTCATCATCATCATCATCATCATCTGCCTCATACCTCCATAAACCTCATCATCATCATCATCATCATCATCTGCCTCATACCTCCATAAACCTCATCATCATCATCTGCCTCATACCTCCATAAACCTCATCATCATCATCATCTGCCTCATACCTCCATAAACCTCATCATCATCATCATCTGCCTCATACCTCCATAAACCTCATCATCATCATCATCATCATCATCATATGCCTCATACCTCCATAAACCTCATCATCATCATATGCCTCATACCTCCATAAACCTCATCATCATCATCATCATCTGCCTCATACCTCCATAAACCTCCGACGTGGATGCCAGGAGCAGCCGTGCCCCCACTCTCTTGGCCAGACCTGCGGGTGGAGAGGGAGAGGAGACAGTCAGCCCTGACGTAGCAGCTCCACCCCACACAAGAAGATGAGTCACCGGGCCACAAAAGTCACTGGCCATCAGGCAACAGCAATCAGCGTTCTGTCTACTTTAACCGAGGCCACTAGCTTCTTCTTCGTGGAAGATCCATGCTGTCTGGGTGAGGTGTAACCGCACCGCTGGAGGACACGTTGCTCTAGGTAGCCAGTACGCTCCTGTAGAGCGACTGTACTGTAAGAAACCTGCACGTATCAGTGCAACCATCACCGTAACGCGTCCTGGATGGTCGCGCCTGAGGGCTGCTCAGGATGCTCTGGATGCTCAGCCCGGGCTGGACACGGCTAGGCCAAACTCACCCAGCATGTTGAGGGTGCCGATAGTGTTGGTCTTCAGGGTCTTGATGGGATTGTACATGTAATTGGGTGGGGACGCAGGGGAGGCCAAGTGATAGATCTGGTCCACTAAAGGGAAGAATGAGAGAGAGAGAGAGAGAGAGAGAGAGAGAGAGAGAGAGAGAGAGAGAGAGAGAGAGAGAGAGAGAGAGAGAGAGAGAGGGAGAGAGAGAGGATAGAGGAGAAACCGTAGAGTGAGACAGTATGGTTTTGATAAACAGCACAGTGAGGGCAGCATTACAGAATTAGAACAGACCTTCTCTTTGTCTGTTGGCACGCACAACCTCACAATTACATATATAAAAACACAAATACACAATTATTAAAACTAAAATAGAAGGTAATCTGGTATGAAACAAGAGCCTAAATACATATAGGCAACCTGTTTGTTGTTTTGTCCAATCCAAAGATAGTGATGTGTGACCCAGTGTCCCTCAGGAACTACATCTGTCTTTCAGCAATGCCTGTCTTTTAAAACCAGAGTAATTTAATAAATCCCACGTGTGAACAGCGTTTTCGTCTGCTGTGGGTAGACACTAAAGCAACAATCTGACCGATGAACCACCAAGACGTTGCTATGCAACCGGACAAGGGCACCAGACAACAGGATGTGAAGGACAAGCTCATTCTGCTTCCAGAAGAATGAGGTGCAACGCAGCGTGAGGGAGAGGGCGTGGCCTGACCATGACTGACACTGGTGGTTTCTACAGCAACCGGAGCAACGGGGGAGGATGGCACCAACTCAGTTTTGTGTACGGTTATTTATTTATTTACTTTGTTATGAAGTGCCTTTCACAGACCCAACGTTGCCTCAGAAAGCACAGGTACACAAACAGTAGAGCAGGTGAGGAACCAGGATGTTTGAACCAGGGTTCTGCTGAGTTTGCAGGGGTTCTGCGGGGGGTTGGATGTGAAGTTCTTGCCTGAAGGTCCACGGACTAAACGCTGCTTCTTCGTCTCTACAGGAATGCAGATGTACACAGAGGGGAACGTACCACACTGAGAAATGGCAGCTGCTTGTTTTGGGGGTTTGCTTCATTTTTTTTTTGGCGTGTTTGAACTTTTTTTGAATGTTTTTTTTTTTATAAACAATGTGGTGATTTCATCAAAACTGTTTTGGTCTGTTGGGTTCACACCCATCTCCACTGGTACAAGATCCATCAGGCTCCTCTAGACACAACAATGGCGTAACAATGGCGTAACAATGGTAACAATCGTATAACAATGGCGTAACAATCCAGATGATGGCTTCAGAGCCATACTTTACATCCTCTAAAACCAAACTTCACAACCAAGGATGTGGCAGGCTTGGTTATAAACCTGTCGCCGCTGTTTCTACACCCGTGTCCCGCGACCCCCCCCCCCCCCCCCCCCTCAGACCCCCTTCAGCTTCTGCCTGTGAATGGTTCGTCCTCAAATGGAGCTGGTAACTATGAGATACACTATCTGCTGCCTTTCAGAGCACCAAATACGGCCTCAGCATAGTAACAGTGATGAACTGTGGGACCCGTGTTGTTGTTTTTTAAACATACATCCACTATCTGTTTTCCATCTCACGCTTCAACCCATCTGTCAATATTTATATCCTAGGCTCAATACACTGCCCTTCTCACACAAACGAAATGAGTTCACCCTCGTGTGATTATTATCAAATAATTATCAAATGAGCTAAACACATGACTGTAATGGGTAATCAGGGGTAGGACCTGAAATGATTCAGAATGTCAGACATCTGCACTTGAATCTGGAAGAGACAGTTTACCAGCCTTATTAGTGAGTACTGAACATACTAAACTGCTGTGTTTTATATTTGCTGTGTATTACAGTCTGGGAGCCTGAAAGAACCTGAAAGTGTAGTGTAGGGATTCAGCACTGTTAATATTCAGGACAAACAGGGCATTTAGCAGACGTTCTTATCCAGAGCGACTTAAATTTAAATGTGCACACTAGTGATCACTAGGGGAGTGTGTTCCCCTAACCTAGGGAGCTAGGGCACAGGGCTAGGGAAACAGTTAAGTGCCTTGCTCAAGGGCACTTTAATCATGGCCTAGGGACTGGTTCCCTAAACACCATCTTTGAGTATCTTTTCCATGTTAAAAAGACTTTTGAGTGCACAGGTAAATGCATAAATGCCAAAACAAAAAACAAAACCAAAACAGAGTGAAATTTCCAGTCGGACAGCAGAAATGCAGCATTTAGGAGTCTGGAGAGCAGTGAACGATGAACTGTAGTCCCTGTAATCCTTTTAGGGTCAAGGTCACCCACTCAGGGCAGGCAGGGTCACCCACTCAGGGCAGGCAGGGTCACCCACTCAGGGCAGGCAGGGTCACCCACTCAGGGCAGGCAGGGTCACCCACTCACCTTCAATGTAGAGTGGTTCCACCACATCGTGGTTGATGAGCTCGAAGTTCTCATGGCCTATCCAGTGCTCAACGTTGCGTTTGCGCCCGGTAAAGAAGTTATCGACAACAGTCACCTCATGACCGTCCATCATTAGCTTATCCGTCAGATGAGATCCCACAAAGCCTGCTCCTCCGGTGATCTACAGACACGCAGGGGAAGCCATTAAACTCCTGCTTTAAAACTAAAGGTTACACTTTTCTGCTCTATAACATTTTATCATGGACGTATCCTTTAAAGATTTAAGCCTTGTTGAGCTTATTCGACAACTCACCACAGACCCTTGCACGTATTAAAGCAAGACTATTTAATCCCCAGTCTGGAGTTTTCGCGCCAGACCCTACAGAGAGGCATCTGATTTGACTAATTAAGGACTCTCTCTTCGTTAAAGACATGTGGGGATTTAGTCTAAGAATTGGGACTCTGTAGAGATCCTACCAACACCACAACTGTCAGCTCCACCACGAACCCGTCTTAAAACTACACCACCCACCTGTCTTCAAACACCCACCCACAACATGGGCACCTAGTTATCCATGTCAAATCAGAGTGTATAAAACAACCACTCAGTTGTGGGACTCAGGTAGGGATCCCGGGACACCGCACGTCCCCTGCATACTGCTTCCTCCCACTGCGCTGCCATTTACAAACACGTTAGTCAAGCAGTTGGAGGAAATAAGAGGATTATAAGGAGAAGCAGTAATTAGGACAAGCCAGCCATTAAAGACTCGTTAAAGAATGTGTGTGTTTAATGTGCTTGGTTTACCGATTCAGAGAGTCTAGACTTAAACCTTTAAAACCACCTCTGCTGAGCGACACGCATTCCGTTAATGCGTCAAAGCAAATCTGTGCAAATCTGCTTTGTTATTGGTGATTCTGGAGACCAGTCCAGACACTGATGGACACTCCTTAACTACTGACCTTAAAACTCTTTCATACTAATCACTTTAATAGAATTCAGAACTCAGCATCTTCCTTCGGTATTTTAGAAAACACGATGTAATAACTGCTACTTGATACTCCGGACTGTTGCTTTGATGTTAATTCAATGTCTGAAGGCTGTTAGAAGAATCTAGAAGAAAGTGTCGTGTCCTCACCAAGATTCTCTTCCGATCTTTCTCAGACAGGAACTTCACAGGGGGATACTTCTGAGTTAGACTGGAAAGAAAAGAAGACTGGAATCAGGAGACGATTCATTAATTTATCACGACATGCAATGTAACAGCAAACATTTCTAACCCCATGTTCCTTCAAACATCTCACGCACAAGACATAATTAGTGTGAGGAGTTGAGGTGTGTTGTTTGTTCCGCGGGTGGCTTGTCAAAGCACGTGAAGCTGAAGTGTCAGAACTCTAATGAAGCCAGGACAAAAACGTCCTCCTACGGCAGGACGTGGATACAAAGCAATCGCCGTGAACCCTAATGGCTTTAATGAACAACTGCTTCCTCTAAATGAAGAGCTGTCAAGCTGCAGTCTGGGCAAATATCCAGTTAACACAGGCCACGCAGATAAATCAATAATTAATTGAGCTGACTAATTAGAAATGGTAATTACGCGAATATCAGGGGAAAATGTGCACTTGTTCTACACTTGTCATCTTAAGAATTCTCTCTGCTCTGCAGCAATGCCAGCTTTTCTTCTTCAGGTGAGTAAATGTGCCCAGAGCCTCTCGGCCGCTGGACTTCAGCTGTATGAACAGCAGAGCACCTGCAGGCCCTGGTGCGCCTCGGGGCTCATGTAGGGCTTTGATCTCTGGACCAGCTGTCTCTCTTACAGCCGTCTTAGAGATGACAACGTGCCCAGGCTGCTCAGCAGAAGAAACAGAAGCCAGATGCTTCTGGGAAGCAGGGATTGGCATTTGGACTGACCTTTAGAACTCCCCCACCACCCAGGGGTTTACCCATGACCCTCGACCAGATCAGCTCAGACTTATTACTCCATTGATGGTCCAGCAGAGGTTCTGTTGTAAGAAGTTCAGATCTTCCGCTCAAGAAGTTCAGATCTTTTTATTTAATTTTTGTATCATAATTTTATTGCATGTCTACTTCCATCTGGAGATTTGCATCCAAACGGGGAGGCAGTGAAGTCCTGCTTAAACACGGTCTTGATCTCACTTAAGCCTGTGGTGCGGTGTGAACCCATGAAGGAGACGGGCCCACACTGCGTCGGGTCTTACACTTCATCGGAAAGTAACGGGTGAGGAGAGAAAACAGAGGGAGTGTGGTGAGAAACCAGAGGGAGTGTGGTGAGAAACCAGAGGGAGTGTGGTGAGAAACCAGAGGGAGTGTAGTGAGGAAACAGAGGGAGTGTGGTGAGAAAACAGAGGGAGTGTGGTGAGAAAACAGAGGGAGTGTAGTGAGAAAACAGAGGGAGTGTAGTGAGAAAACAGAGGGAGTGTAGTGAGAAACCAGAGGGAGTGTGGTGAGAAACCAGAGGGAGTGTGGTGAGGAAACAGAGGGAGTGTAGTGAGGAAACAGAGGGAGTGTGGTGAGAAAACAGAGGGAGTGTAGTGAGAAAACAGAGGGAGTGTAGTGAGAAAACAGAGGGAGCGTGAGAAACTACCTCTACACATCCCCAGTCTGCTTGGCTGAAGTGATCCAAGCCAACTCAAAAGGCCACGCTTGTTTATGTAAACAAACGTGAAAATCCAATGGAGGCGACGTTTTTTAGGTTAGCTTGGGAGTCTTATGGTAGTAGACAAGCTCGAATTTTAATGTTGCATTGTGTTCCAGGTTCGAAAAGTGCTGAAATTTTAGTACTTGTAAATGTAACTGTATTTTGTTTCACAACAAATAGATGTCTGACTGAACAGTTCTCTTGTATTATGCTTACAAATATGAGCCTCTTGTAATTCCAGGGTGAAACATGAGAACGTGAAAACGTTAAGATTGGGCGTTTTGAAAATAAACAACCATTAAATAAAATATATGCTAGCCTGGTAAGTACGTTATCTACCGGTACAAAGCCTAACAAAACTAGCAAATATTATAGAGTTCACGATTCTCTTTTTATTGTATTTTTGGAGTGCAGAAACACGGTGCAAGCACAGATTTATCGATAATTTAACACAACGATTGTCTGCTAATCGCTTTGCCGCTATGACTGTTTAACGTGAGCGTCGCATCACTGATGTCATGTTTGAGTTCCAGCGAAATGAACCAATCAGACGAGGCACCAAGCGGGCCCGGGCACGGATAGCGCTCACACTAGAAGCGAACCGTGCCCGAGTCCACATGAATCGTGCCCTGGCCCACCTCTTCAAAGCGGGCCCGAGCACGGTTAACTGATCCGGGCCCGGGCACGGTTGGAGCGCTCACACTAGCCAAACGAACCGTGCTTCGGCAGGCAACCGTGCCCGGGCCCGGATCACAGAGCCTAGTGTGAGTACGCCCTTAAGTGTACATTAATACACCAACAAGCTTATGTAATACTGAATGCTGAAGGTGCTGGAAAATATTGAAAATGGACCTTGAAAGTGCCATACAAGTGCTTGAAATCCACCTTGTAAAGGTGTATGAACTCTGCAAATATGACTTTGTTTATTCCGCTGAAGCATGGCATGTGCAATTTCAAAAACCGAGAGATGCACAACCTCGTGACGTGACAGCGTGCAGGGCAAACGCATATGGGCGGAGCCACTGGGATTGCATCGTTTTTGACGTGCGGCCCCTTGCACCAGTTGAACGCTTCAAATATAAATCTAGCTTAAGGGTCTAAGGGGGCAAGAGTGTAAGGGCGTAGGGTGTAAAAGCAGAAGGGAGTAGGCTGTAAAAGTGGAAGGGTACCAATGAAGAGATTTGTGATCAGCAGGAGCAGGTGAACCATACCTCAACTCAAGATCCCGAATCTTCTCTCTCAGTGGTGCCACAGCCTGTAAACAGGAATTTGAAAACAGACAAAGAAAAACAATTCAGAACAATCAAAGGCTGCAGGAAAGCAATACAAACATTAAAAACAAGACAAGAGTTGTTTCACATTCAATATCCCAGACAGACTCTTTCTGCTGTAGGCTGAGTTTAATGGACTACCAAACATGAGACATGTTTGTTTTTAAAAGCTAGGTGAGATTAGTTCAAACACATACATGCAAAACACTTAAGGTTAGAGACATATGATGAAAGCCCTTTTCTAAGAAGTTTCTACCACTGAAAAGTCTGGAGATTAGCAAAGACACAAGAGTCATCAGTGGTTTAATTGTGTAATTAACCACAGAAAACTGCATAAATAAGCAATCTCTATGCAATTAAGACCTCAGATGTAGAATACCATCGTAAAACATATAGGTAGGTACGGAGAGGTGTGACTGACAGGTGTGCACTTTTAACAACCTTTGATAGCAAAAACCTCCTTGTTTCTTTACTAAAACTACACCTCAAACTGCATCTCCCAAATTAGCAATATGCAATGGCAGAAGTGTCCACACAGTGCCTTCAAACAGGCAGCCTGGAACAGAGGGTGTGATTAGCATCCCCTCAAATCACACGCCACATTTACTGTTACTGAGTGCAAGACAAGTGACAAAACTTTAATAGTCTCCACCTAAAATAGGATGGTACAAAAATAGATTAGCCAAGAGAAGGACTTATCCAGCAATATGATGGCAAGCGTATTTCATTAGGTCACCCTAAGATGGAGAGAAATCTAGCTATGGAAATGCAGCCTTATTTTAAACATTTAACCAGCTCCCGTCACGTTACACACCTTTGAGTGGCGTTTATGAAGAATATGGAGTCTGAAATACATTTGCGCACCAACAGAGGCTAAACAAAGTGTGACTTTCAACAATAATTGGTCGAAATCACAATTTGTGTTATAATACTGCTACTACATCATATTAAATTTGCTGTATTTGTAAAGTACTTTACTGACATTCTCTGATACATGTTTGTCATCTCACTGTTTATTTTAAGGACCTTTCTGTTTCAGTGGATAACAACCCTAACCCAGCTGACCAAGGACTTAGGCTCTTCCATAATACATCAGGTGAAGGGGTCCACTCCAAACAGAAGCAGAACCAGTGGGACATGAAAGGTGACCATGTCAGTGGGAGCCTGGCCACGCCCACACAGGGCGTGGACACCAACCTCATCTATCCTCTGTTCAATCTTCATTTCTCCCTGTTCCTGGAAGGACCTGTGGGCAAGTTAACAGGCAGAGAAGTGGTGAAGTAATACACACGCCCGGCGCACACACACACACACACACACACACACACACACACACGCACACACACACGCACGCTTTGAGCCCTGGCAGGTACACGGTGGAGGCAGTGGTGTATTTCAGCATTGTAGCAGGCTGTCTCTTCAATGACCATGTGTTCTGCTTGTGAACTGCATCACAGCGAGAGAATGTAAACCACACACTTGATCAAAGGAGAGCAGCTCTTTAACACACACACATACACACACACACACACGCTATGAACAGTTTTTGTATCTAAATGTGTGTGTGTGTGTATGTATGTATATATATCAAATGCGCCTCACCGTTTCTACGGAACAAGCTTAATTTACTATTGCGTTAGTATTATGCAAATAAGTCTGAATGAAGTTGCCATGTCATGCTAACCCTAAGGTTGTCACCGCCTTCCCATACAGATAATAGAGAACAAAGCTTAAATAATCACTTGTAGATTAACACATACATACTCAGGAATATTTAAAAAACGTTGGATAAGTAGATTAAAGTGTAAAATTAGCTTTAATATAATTATAATGTAATATAAAATATAAATATATATTTATATAAATATATAATATTATAATATAATATTTATATATATATATATATATTATATATATATATATAATTTGTATGTATTTATTTTACCTCATATTTGTGTAGGTTCCCCAGACAGCTGAAACAAGAGGATGGAAGAAAACAAAGAATAAGATCAGTATCATCAACAGATCAACACACTGCACTCACAACACGTGACTGTAAATGTGAATATGAATGTGTGTTCAGCTCAACCAAACATGTCCTCTCTCTGGCCCACTCTTCTCAAACACATTCTGGATGTTATTTAAAATGTTAAACAGCAAATTCATCTTAGAACCTCTCTATATGACAATTTCTTCACAAGCAAGTGATCGTCGGCCATATCGGGCCACAGTGTTCAGTGTATGCTGTGTCGATGATGTGTTTCCTGTGGTCCTCAGCTCCAGGTCTGAGCAGCTGTGTTCTTCTGTGGACATCGTACATCTGACATCCAATAGCCAAACTAGTAGGTTTCAAGAGCCTGAGATCATTTACCTTTACCCAAAACACACAATGTTCTGTAGTGCATTTTACAAAAGTATTTAACCTTGGTATTTTGGATAGAGTGTGTTTTTCTGGACTGCTGTCGAGAGACCTCATGAAATGTTCAAAAGCCTATCTACATTAGTTACCCTACAGAAATAAGATCTTTAGATGCTGTGAATTCATTATACATGTATTGAACACTGGACTTTGACAACCACATACAGATATAGGCTAGCCAATAAACCACAGAGAAAACCAGTGAGCTTTTAGGTGAGTGATGACTACTGATGTCGGATAGCAAATCAAATGCTGGAATATCTACTGCACAAGCCTCCAAAAGTGACAGAGCACTTGTGGCATTTCAGACACACTTTAACATAATAGATCTGTGATGTTTTAAGATGTGCAGTATGCCCATGTGTATGAAGAAGGGCTTCACAACATATTAACATATGATTTGCATAATCAATAATCTGATAAATGACCTCACAAATGATAATTATTTCGCAAATTACAATACATCACAGGACCACATCATCCAACAAAGACTAAACGATTCTGGTAAAAACCGCATAGACCAAACCTAAATCTGATCACATAAAGCGAGGAATGTAGGCGAGTTTAACGTTCTTCTAGAACGGGGGCTGAAGTCTAAATACCAACGCACTGGAGCCCTGGGCACAGACGTGTCCACACGCCGCTCTATTCCATATTCAATCACATCTCATGAATATTGAACATCAAAGCGCAGACATCATTAATGAGTACGTCTATGTCCACCCAAATGAAGTGAGATACTTGCATGAATATTTCATGACTTATTTTAGCGTGTGCTTTCCATGAATACAACTAGCATAAATATGGCCACTGCAATACTGTTTCTCAAAGGAAATTATAGGTAGACGTAGGGGTGCACGATATGGACTAGAATTACGATGTGCGATAACATTGTTGGATATCCCGATATCGATGTGAACCACGATAAATTAAGATTAAAATACAGAGATGTAGTGTCTCTCTGAACAGCAGCACGTTAATTAGTTTTTTTTTTTTTTTATTCAACAATAGATTCAATCTAGGTTTATACTTTCACGAGTGACCGTAGCGCGACTCCGCACACCTCGCGTAACGACGGAAGCGTTTAATCTTGCCGTGTCACATTCTTTGCAGTGTGGTCCGAAACGATATGTAGGCCTAGTAGTATAGAAAAAACACCCCTCAAATACAGGGGAATGAACATTTACCTGACCAATTTTAATGTTGCTTTGTGTATCATTTTTTTTTTATCAATTTGCTGGAATTTAGGCTAAAGTACTTGAAATTGTAACTACTTCGTTTCACAACAAATATCTGTCTGACTGAACAGTTCTCTTGTAATTACATTAACAAATACGAGCCTCTTGTAATTCCAGGACGAAACATGAAAGAACATGAAGACGTTAAGATTGGGCGTTTTGAAAATAAACAACCATTAAATAATGTGATAAAAAAAGCGAATTATTTCGAATCATTTAGAGTATATGTATAAATATTTAACTCAATTAAGTTTAACGAGCTGGAAATTATTGAAATGGACCTTGAAAGTGACGTACAAGTGCTTTAATTCCACTTTGTATAGGTGTATGAACCCGGCAAACATGACTGTTCTCATTGCGCGGCGCGCGCGAACTTACAAAATTCGAGAGGTGCACGACCTCGCGAATCGACAGCGCGCGAGACCATCGCGCACGGGCGAAGCCACCGTGATTACGTTATTTTCACCTTGCGGACCCTCGCGCTGCGTCAAGTGTAAACCAGGCTTAAACCAAATCGCGTGTCTGATGAGCGTGTTCACCTCACTCTGCCTCTTGCCTACTTACGTCACGTGATCATAGTCTGCAGCGCGAATAGCTCCCTCTATTGCTGGACGAGGATAATGCAATTTGAGTTTGCTGTTATTCAAGGAGTTATCGTGGCTCTTTCGATGTGTTTATCGTGAAACTTCACATCGCGATAACGATAAAAATACGATTCATCGTGCAGCCCTAGGTAGACGTTAGGAAGATGGTACACCTTCAAACGTGCTTTTCTGACTCAAAATCTTTCAGTGCAATAATGACTTCAAACACACTGATAAAAGCTACTGTCTCCTTACAGAACAGGTGGAGCAGTAACCCCTGGTGGAGCAGTACCCCCTGATGGAGCAGTTTATACACCTGACTACATCCTAACCATTTATCACCTTTCCAACAAAATACAGGCATGAGGCTTTGGAACACACAACTCCCTTTGCACTGCAGTGTGGGGTTCTCTTCATGTAGACGTTACTTGCATCACTACTGAATGTAAACCAGTCAGATCAGTACATTAAACTGCATCTGTGCCCACCAGTAACCCAAGATGAAGCAAAACTCCTGCTGTTTCAACTACACTCAATAGTGGCTAGTAGGCCTGTAGTATCAAAGGGGACAGCGCCATATGCAACCACATCTTACGGCACAGGTGACAACTGCAAATGAAATATTGTGGCGGTGGTTCCTGGAAGCAGGCCAAATGAAAGAACAGTGCATTTGTCTGGAGACCACGGCACCCGGGGCAGATCAGCACCACGGAGAGCAACTGCCTGACAGGAGAGAGGTGGCTTGGCTACTGATCAACACCACGGAGTACGTGCACAGGCCGAGCAGCCCCAGGGCATCAACACTCCGGAAGGCTGCTGTCAGCATCACCTCAGCCAACAGTGGGAACCCGAAGCCCGAAAGCATGTCTGTGTGTCTGTGTGTGTGTGTGTGTGTGTGTGTGTGTGCTCGCTCAGCTCTGGTTCATGAAGGCTGCCTGAGGAACTCTAAATTCTCAAAAGCAGACTACAGAGCACAGCTCTGTTTCCAGCACTCCCTACACTCACATCTGTGAACTTCCACATGTGAAGACAAATGGTAGCTTCATAAAAGATTCAGCAGAAAGACGGTAGCCCACAGCAACACACGAAGGCATGGTATTTCTTTCATGATATTCGAGTTTTGTTATTAAACAATCTACCAAACAGATAACTCTGGTTCCAGCGTACGAATAAGAGCTGCAAATGTAAACTTGCTAAATAATCGTCCTCGGGAGTTTTATTTGTAAACTGTCCCAAAGCCTGAAGTGGAGCTGGGGAAGAGGGGGTTTAAGCTGCATCTACTGGAACATTGGAGAACTGGTCTCTCTGGAAGAGTTCAGGACCATTCTGTGGATAATCTGGAGGCAGATTGTAGGTGTTTTTCAGTGTCCTTGTTTGTTTGCAGTGCTGATTATATTGTTTTATTGCTAAAGTTTGTGGATTTTATAAAAATGTAATTTATTACATCAATAAACTGATTGAATATGGTTAAGGTTAACCATGTAACATCCACCCATATTTTAAATACAGAGTTAAGTGATTCACTGACAATCAATTTGGTCATCAATCTCTCATGACTGAGAGAACGCTAATTTTAAATTGAAGCCATTGCAATGTCAATTATTTCGACATTTGCAGCACGTCAGCAACACCTTCAACACTCCTACCAGAGTTCTACTTTGCCCTAACCACAAAATTTAGGACAAGCCTTGTGTTAAAAGAGGGGAGTAAAAGAACAACATAACAGAAACAAAACCTGCCTGTCAGTCATAACTGGCGTGGCTGGTGCCAGTTAGCACTGGTCTAAATGGTTTAAAGAGGTTGTGGTGGTTGTGCACTATGGTCAATCCTGTTATACTGGCTGCTTAGCTCTCAAATCAACACAACCTCCAAAACAGCATCAGGGACCAAAAACAATCGCTCGCGGTTTCACAAGCAGGGCTAAGAAGTAAAAAAAAAATAATAATACACACAGTATATCCCAGGAAAATAGGCTTAATGCTTACTTTTAAATTAATTCAAGGATATATATTAACCAAGCTGGAAAGAATCTGAAGACTTTAATATGGATATTTATTAAGGGTACAGAGTTCACTGGCTTCAACTGCAGGAGGCCTACAATACTACTGCCAACTCTTGCACAAATGACTACTGATCAAGACTTGTCCATGCTTTTAGACTACCACAGATGTCCTTTACTGATCATGTTCTACTACTGCACATACGCTCTGCTTTTTGAAACCTACCATTACAAATAGAAAGGCGGGAATTACATGTGAGACTGCCTGAACAATTACTGCAGCTCTACTGAGCTATCTGCAATTACCACTACACGCATTAAACAAAGTCTGATCACAAACTAATTACACTTTTGTTGATTACTACTGAGGTACGACTTAAATCAGGGTTTTATACATGGTGTTATTTAGTCCGGAATTCTTGTCCTGGTGAAAACAAGTCTAACAGGTTCAGACTCATTTATTCACAATGTCCAGCCTGGAGATCACATATGGCGTGGATTGGAAGTTGGAAAACTTGATTTAAAGGTTGCTTCACTAAACCTTTAGTGAATTAGATAACATATGGCCAAGGTTTAACGTTATACTGTCTTATGGGCAGAGATCATGATCAAACTTTCTGCTCACACAGAATCAACACGACTAAAGCATAACTTGTCAAGCTGACATTCCTGTACCGCCTATTGGAACTTTACTTAACAACACAATGAGTAGCGGACACACGTCTCCGTGCACTCCCTCTGTACATAATACAGAGAGAATGATGGACAGAATATCAAAACGGTGCATTAGATCTTATAAAAGTTCAATTGCTTAACACATAAGAAACAGTAATGATTTTAAATGGTCTACTTACAGACAATATATGCGATTAGCGCGAGCGCGACGAGTAGTTTCATGATTTTTCTATTAATTGCCGTCAGCAGCCAAGTCACTCGCATCATCGTCCAGCACGAGCACCATTGAACCCGGAAGCCGCAGCGAGATCTCCCTCACGACCACTTCATCCTGTCGGTGCTGGGTCAACACGGTCCAGTTAGTGAGACTTGATATTAATCTTTAATCTGCTCTTATAATAGAACACACGGAACACTCTGGTGTCGCCCACCCGCTAGGACGTTATGTGCGAACTTGAGCAGTTAGATGTTGCTGCGTCCTGTCGACACTCACAAGCACATCTGTTATGAGTTCTAGACTCGGTTCTGAGTTCTAGTCCAAGTTCTGAGTTCTATCCTCGGTTCTAATCCAAGTTCTGAGTTCTAGTCCAAGTTCTGAGTTCTAGTGTAAGTTCTGAGTTCTAGTGTAAGTTCTGAGTTCTAGTGTAAGTTCTGAGTCCTAGTGTAAGTTCTGAGTCCTAGTCCAAGTTCTGAGTTCTAGTCCAAGTTCTGAGTTCTAGTCCAAGTTCTGAGTCCTAGTCCAAGTTCTGAGTTCTAGTAGCAGAGTGAAGACCCAGACCCAGGTTGCGCTTCTGAGCCGATGCTAGTGAAGCTAACTAGCCAGCCAGTTCACTCACAGTACATGCGGTTCGGAGGCGGTAGCGGACCCACTAACGGACCGTTTAATCACCACGAGTCACGTGCGCTTCGCGCGCGTGAAGAGATAACGTGTTCACCGGGATCACGAGGAGAACCACATCCCGCCCGGAACCAACACCGAGCTCTCGCTAGCGTCTGGTTCGAGGAGCTCCGGCTTCAGTGCACACATGACTCGCACGTAGCTAGCATCGCAGCAAACCCGTCTTCGCTTTCTTCTTGAGGCGGATATTAGTTCGGTTCAGTCCACTGCAGACGGCGCCGTGTACCGTCGACCCACTTGTGCAACATCAGGTCTATTAATAACTATTATAATAACTAAATAAGAGCGCGCGACGCACTGTTCCCGTTTACTTCAACCGGGCCGTACGCAGCACCAGCGGAATCGGTTATCGACTAAGTGTCCTGCCGCGATAGCAGAAATGACCGTATAGCAACTACATTAACGTCCAGAACCCGCGACGGGAACCTCTTAAATCGGGTCCAGAATCGGACATATACAATGTGCTTTCTTTCCCTGTACCCGCCTATATAAAATAACATCATTTTGTGTTTCTGTATGTAATTGAATGACTATGTTGCTTGAGGAAAGCAATCGAGTGCAGATTTATTCACCATGAGAACAGAGCCTCATTCATGGAGTTAAAACAGTAACGCAATATTCCACATATATTCCACCCAGCCATAATTCATACAGTCACATTCCGTCACACACTGTTGCGTTTGCTCTTGTTTATGGCCGTATCGTTACATTGCCTTAGTACATATACTCTGTTTAGACTTATGGATGGCTGGTATATTAGGTTAGTCTATGTAAATTAGTTTATTTACTTTTGCACAAGTGAGCCGAGGCTACTGATGATATCGGTAAAGGTCCAGCATCAAGAGAAGTCAAATGCAGCCTGGTTTTCACTTATATATTTTACATATTCAGACACACATAAGTAAATTACCTCTATTTACCCATACATGCAGGCAATTGGGTAACTCTCATACAAAAGTTCGTAAAAGTAGTAATGAATACAAAGCGCCCGCACAACGTTTAACTATGAACAAATGCTATTACGACATTTCTCCCTATATCGTACATAATTTGTAATCCTTTAGCCACCGTTTTAAATCAGTATACACCATAGAGCTTGTTTTAGGCTACAGTAGAGGTTGGTAGAGGGCAGCA
This sequence comes from Brachyhypopomus gauderio, assembly GCF_052324685.1. Lineage (NCBI taxonomy): Eukaryota > Metazoa > Chordata > Actinopteri > Gymnotiformes > Hypopomidae > Brachyhypopomus > Brachyhypopomus gauderio. The sequence goes on from NC_135214.1 coordinate 7,058,200, forward strand.
GTAATCCTGTCAAACACACTGGCTTCATTTTTGTAAACAAACTCACATTAATAATCCAGCGGGAGGTGCAGCAGTGTCAGACAGATTTAGGGTCCAGAGAACCTTACTAATAAAATACCAGTTATAATAACCGATATGCATAAGGCCTCAATGGGACCCGCCTGTGCAAACAGGACATGGCGAACGTTCCTCATAAGACTATTTACTGTTTGTTAGTTAGTCCTTAGAATGTGCTACACGGCAAAAAAAAATAATGCATAAGTCACGATAAAAGAAAATCATCAAGAAATCTTGAAATGTTGCCTGTTTGAAGTTCTCCCATAACGTTGAACTCTGTTTCTTCGTGTGTGCATATGTTGGTGAACACATTTATTATAAGAAATAAGAAATAATTTAATGGTATTAAATGTGGTTCATAAAATGTCACATAACCTTCAAAATAACAAGAGAGTATAATTTTCTCATTATACCCAGTTCAACATATTGTATATAAGCAAATTAGACACCCTCAAAAGGATATTTACTAGTTGGGCTGCAGGTGGCAGACCACGTGGACGGGTGAAATCACAGTAAATCTGGTTCAGGTTTGAGGACTGAGGATACCTTCTACATCTTTAATTCAAGGCACGTTTTCTGCTCTCTGGTCATTGATATATGATCCTCCCTATAATGATTCATCAGTAGTTTCGAGGATAGGATCAGATATTGCACATGTGATATCGAATCCAATTTAATGCATGATAATATTAGCAGTTAGTAAAATATGTAGTGCATACATTCCATATATGGAATTTTCATTACACACACACACTTAAGGTTTGTGCCTTAGTATAGCCTACAAAATTATTAAGATCAGTCTTTTGATGGAGTTTGGTCACCAGTCCACGGCGGGCACTTGTGAGAGAGACCTCTAGTGGCAAGGACAGGAATCACGCAAGCGTGCACGAGATCCTGCTATTAGCGTAACGAAAATAAAGTCTAAACACTAGCATGGCCAGGAATAGTTTTTTTTTCATTTTAACGATTAACATTATGTGATGAGAATTAGATTTTTCATCATGTTTTCATCAAGCCAGCCAGCCCCTTAACTAATGGCTAAATGGACTGCTGACTGTATTTGTACATGCAAGAAAGTTCTACTGGTCAGGGAGTGTACATGTTTCTTTCTAAATAAAGTAGTTAGTTATTGTTTGAGTGCTTATTTTCCACCATTAAAACCATTACATTTTAATCAGTCCTTAATTCATTTGAGGGAAGCCAGCCCATCTTATGATAGCCAATTACTGAAGTTTAACTATACGGTTAAACTTCATTAACATTTGCAGTGTTGACCTTGTGTCATGAAAAAAATCATTTTTGCATAGACATGGGAGAAACTCTGTCATCAGTCAACAGAACTATGTAATTATACGTAAATGAGGTCTGTTGGTTGCCATGGTGAGGCTGCATGTTGCATTTTTTGCAGTTCAAAATGGACACTGATATTACAGTGAAGAGCCAAAAGTTACCTCATAAAAGATGAGTTAAGTGGCACCTTAATGAAAGGAGACATTAATGTGATTTTCCTTGAGAATGTCCTTCCACAGAGAGCCGTTAGTAGTGAAGCAGAGATGAATCATGAGGTTATGTTTGAATCACTTATCTGTTTGGCAGCTATGGGGCACTGGAGTGTAGTAATGATTTAATGGTTGAATTCGAACGTGAACAAACGTAAACTGTTCCTGCTCTTCTAGACAAGGTCAAAAGAAAGAGCAATGCTAGGAAGTAGAGACTTCTGGGATTCCTTCTAAATCTGCTTTCTCTGTTTCCCAGTTTTAAATATCCTTAACAGTGTTCTGTGTTTTGTAATGATTCATAAACAAAAGCCAATATTTTACTCAATGTACTAAACCCGATCACATCTATTACATTTTGAACTTTGAACGTAATGTATGATGCTGAGTTAACACATTGTAAAAGGCAGTGTAAATATCCACCCTCAACAGGCAGTTTATACACTTCAGTGGAGTACATAGAGCACATTTATGCTCTACGTGCATGTGTAGCCCTGAGAGATGGACTTTTTGCTCTGTTAAATCATGCCACACATGAACAATTCTTGACAGCTCAGTATGAGTGAGTGTGTGAACTTCTTAAACCATATTCATATCAGCTCCACTGAAAGGTTAAATCAAAACATGTTATGAAAGACTTATCAATAACATATGATCTTCAATGTCAAACACATGCTTAACACTTTCCTTTCTTCTCTGATGTCTGTCAGTGTCTTCCAGTTTCTGTACATCATTCTGTCACAGACACACAAGCCACGTTCAGTAACTTTATCTTTCACCATGGCTCTTCAGACAACTCACACTCAGTGTACCGACGTCTGTTAACTTCTAAACTGTCAAAGGTAGCAACAGATGCTTAACACATCACTTTGTCACAACACATGGGCTACTTTCAAATGTAACTGATCTCACGGATTACATCTGCAGGATCACATATCCAGGATTACATCTCCCGGTTTACATCTCTAGCATTATATCTCCAGGTTTACATCTCTAGGATTATATCTTCAGAATTATATCTCCAGGATTACATCTTACATTTACATTTATGGCATTTGGCAGATGCCCTTATCCAGAGCGACTTACATTTTTATCTCATTTTTATACAAGTGAGCAATTGAGGGTTAAGGGCCTTGCTCAGGGGCACCTCAGTCATGGCCTCAGGTCTGGGAATCGAACCCACGACCCTCCGGTCACAAGACCAGTTCCCTAACCACCAGGCCATGACTGCCCTGGATTAATCTTCAGGATTATATCTCTAGGATTATATCTCCAGGATTACATCTTCAGGACTACATCTCTAGGTTTGCGTCCTGTTCCTCCAGCAGTGTAAGGTACTGCCCACTGACGTCACACGAAAGCTCCTCTGGCACTGATTACATCCCATCTGTACACCACATTCAACGTGCAGTTTTTTCTCCCTTGTATTTCTGACCCATTTTCTCCTGTAGTTTCTGGATCTCATGGAGATCCTTTTAACCTGTTTTCGTTTCTTACTGCCTGTTTCTCATAATTTCCTGTGACGGGCGAGGGAGTGCAAAAGAAGAAGGAGGCGATCATGCCAGTCTCAGGTCAAAATGGAGGATTTAATTAATAAAACAGGGCTTCCATACAGTGACGGGTACAAACACAAACCATTACAATTAACCCATCATTACTTCAGATCCTAGGTATGAATGTGCATAGATAATGTCATAGTTTGGAATGCAACCCAAGCCAATATTTAATATTTTGCTCAATTATTCAATGTGCGAACAGTGTCCCATTGAGTGTGCAGCATTCCAGCCTGATGTACACACTGATGTAATTTGCAACTGTGGTATTAACTTGTTAATTTAAATAAGTTATTAGCTGTCAGTGTGTCTGTAATAAGCAGGCAAGCACAGATGTCATTAAAACTGATTTGATAGCCCTAAGCATGCTAAACTTAGAACTAGGAGTCTAATAAGGCTTCATCAGTCATTCTAATACATAGTTTTCTTACTAATGTGTCAGATTCTGAGTCTGACTCTCAAACAGACAACTGTGTTTGGCATCAGGATCTTGTTGAATGGATTTGTTACATTGATGATCAAACTATGAGGAGCAGAACAGAGGTTCAACCTTCATATGTGATTTCAGTAATGCAGCATTTCTAAGCCACTTCTGAAGACCCCTAAGCCACTTCTGCAATATCCCTTGTTGGGGCAAAATTTATATTTGGTCTTTCTGTAATCATATTCATCAGTATTCATATATGTATTGACCTCTATTAGTAATAAGTGGAAAGGAAATTACTTTATTAAGGTATATTACCGTAAACATATGTCAGGCCTAGAACACGTTGATCAGTGTATGCTCAGCAAGCCTGTAGTCTCTCTCTCTCTCTACCCTTTCTCTCTACTCTTTCTAGTAGTACCCCTAGTAGTTGAAGGCAGACAGCCCTGAAGGTCTCGGGCCTGTAGATAAGGGCGTCTGGCGTCAGAATGGTAGTATATCTGCTTAGAGAACTGAAGGAACAAGTAGGCCTTGGCCCAAGGACCCTGGCAGGGGAGGGGTGATGGAGTGATACCTCACCCCACCACCTCACCTCATGTGATACCTCACCCCACCACCTCACCTCATGTAAGCCTCGTGCTTAACTCATGTCACGGAAGTATGAGTAAACGGAAGTATGTAATCATGTAGCAAAATAGTATAAAACTATGGTCTGTGAGGGGGGGCAGCTCTCTCTTGCAGACGCTCTTGAGTGTGTGTAACGAAGATCTCTGGATCGATCCATCTTTCTATTTTTCTGTCTTTTGTCTTTAATAAACTTTGTATTTTACTTTGATACCATATCCAACTGCTGTTGACTGTTCTTGCTCACAATTAAGGTTCATATCAGTCCCCAGTCTGGCTCTACACCAGCAGACCTCTAGCAGGTATTCACTGTTCCTGTGACCTCATTCAGATGTACTGGGAGCCTGGACAGAGGGAAAAAAAAGTGGTTTCCATGGGGACCTGCTCCGAAAACACTACAATAACAAAAATAAAAAGATATACCATTATGCATTCTAGTGGCATAACAAGCAAATCAGTCAAGCAAGGCCAATTCAAGAGTGACCTATTCAAGAACCTGCAAATGCATGCAAACACATACACAAACACTAGTTCATGCACACACAAACATACCTGCGTGTGCACATATTTCTGAAACACCTTTTATAGTTACATATACACATATGTAATGTTGCATTTGTAATGGTGCACTTTGTGACGTCTGACTCCACCAGCTGGATGTAAAAACTGGAGATAGAGTCAAAGGCAAAGACACTATATTAAATATGTGTGCCAGCAACGGCTGTTATGGCTCAGGTTCTGACTGGTAGACCATACTCTCCAACTCAGTGTCCTCAACAATCATGGTGAGACAAAAGGTAAAGTCAAACAGGATACATATAAACACACACGCAAACACATACGCAACCACACAAAAACACAAACATGCAAATACACCAGCACAGAAACACTCAAACACACAAATACAGAAACACACACAAATACACCAGCACAGAAACACTCAAACACACAAATACAGAAACACACACAAATACACCAGCACAGAAACACATACACAAACAGAAACACACAAACACGGACGTAATTTTGGGGGGGGACGGGGGGGGGGACATGTCCCCCCCACTTTTTCAAAAGCCGGCTTTGGTCCCCCCCAGTTTTTACGGTTAAAACCAAATATTTAAACAGCGACAAATCCATGCCCCCCCCACTTTTGAAATCAAAATTACGTCCATGCCCACAAACACCAATGCATAGCAGTGGAATCATACACAGCACAAACAAAATGACAAATATCCTTGATGCAAAACCGTGGGGTTTATATCCCCACGGGGATAATTGGGAATACAATAGGGAACAGCTAAGACAGGTGATGCTGAACAGGGGGGAGCAAATAAGTGTAAAGATGTAGTCTTGGGTGGAGATACTAGCATGGGGCAGACTAGGCAGGATGGGTGGAGGGGAGAGTGGAGATAAATTTGTAAAGAGGTGTTTAATATTCGAGCAGGAGACGTTTGTTAGTGTTTCTTCCTCAAACCCAAGAATGACTCACATTCAAAGAAATGGAAGCAACCAAATATATCCAAGAATGGTTTTACATACAAACAACACATACTGGTGAAAAGGTGTTAGGTGGTATACACACACATAGTATATACTATATATTGTATAATTGTATATACTGCACACACACACACACACACACACACACACACACACACACACACACACACACACACACACACACACACACCAAAGTACCACCTTCAGAACTACCTTAATCCTTATTGGCAAAGATTTTGTTCTGTTTTGTCTGTCCAACGTCCAACTCTTTCTCTATCACACACACACACACACACACACACACACACACACACACACACACACACACACACACACACACACATTTACAGAAAAATGTGTGTTGTGTGTGTGTGTGTGTGAAAAGATAAGGAGGAGTAGTTCTTTTACAGAACTAAACGTATTGTTCTTCCATGCTTTCTCGCAGACGTCATCAATGACTTTTTAATTCTTTCAGAAAGATTGCGCAGCTATGTGTGCGCAGTTCACGCGCCTGGAACACCAGAGGTGAACGCGCACGTCGTTACAGGTTTAGAAAAAAGTCCGTTTGTATCGCCAATCAGTCAGAGACGCAAATTATGTATGAACAGGCAATCACAGACGATCTGACAGAGCGTAAAAAAGTTAAATATATTCACTTGTATGCGCTCTCCAGAAGTCCAATGTTGGAGCGCTTTATACGGCTTATTGGGATACCGGATAAGTAAATATTGGATAGTCGACGAATGAGTTAAATACAAATAAATTATGTTCTTTCAAATGAATAATTTAAATTACACATTCAACGTTAGCGAAGAGGACCCTTTCACTTTTCTGCACGAAGAATGGAACGAGAAACCAACCAAGACGCTCTCCCGAGCGGGCTTCATTGCCCTGTCCGTGTTTTTGGGTTTGATCATGACTTCAGGATTTTTGAATAATTTCATCGTCCTAGTCCTTTTCTGTAAATTCAAGACACTTCGGACACCGGTCAACATGATCCTGCTGAACATCAGCATCAGTGACATGCTGGTGTGCGCGTGCGGGACCACCCTGAGTTTGGCGTCCAGCGTCCGTGGACGGTGGCTGTTGGGAAAGGAAGGGTGCATGTGGTACGGCTTCATCAATTCCTGCTTCGGTGAGTAATCTAGATCGACGCGTCTCATTCCTCCAGCATATTTGCATATAATAATATTAACTTTATTAATCTCAATTCCTCCACCAAAGTAGCGTGCAATTCACAAGGAAGTTAAACAAGACAAAAGAGTAAAGTAAAAAGTTACAAATATATAGACTGGAATAAATATTTAGAAAAGAGCAAAGAATATGAACGAATAATTATTACACCAGCAAAGATTAGAATGAAAAATGATTGCACTTTCAAATAGGTAGCTCTCTTGAAAATATAACGTCATGGGCATGTGCCCTCTAATTACTACTAACATTTCATTTTTAAAAGCACACGGGGTAGAATGCGTTGTATGACTCAGACAAGCTTGCGAACAGGTAGGGTAGGCATTTACGCGCCAGGGAGTCCAGCATAAAAATCTCAAGCACAAATTAATTTATTTTGCTATTCATATATTGTTGGAAATGGTTTCTATCGTGTGAATCATGGACAGGTGGCATCATTAAGACACTTTAAGTTAATTAACAACCCGAGTTCTATGTTGTTTATTCAACACACTGTTTTTTTTTTTATCCTAACCCCTTCGAAGACAAGAGTTTCGCTTTGGTGATACATGATACATGAGAAGATGAAAAGGGATAACTTTTTAAAATAAATGTTTCAAAGACTTAGACATAAATTAAACTTAGACAAGTTTTTTTTTTACAAAGTTGCTGCTGTAAATGCAGTAATGGGAACCTCAAGGTTGTTATTTTAATACATATTATCGATGGAAAGAATTAATCAAGTGATTTCGAAATCCACGATTGATCTTTAAAAACTCAAATTGTCTACATGGGTTTGTTCTGTTCTTTTTCCAGTAGATTTGTGATTGATTATACGCAAACTAATGTCATATACTAAAATAATGCCATCATCATGGCTGCAACAGTTGCAGCTAGTTTTTCACTGTAAAACGATCATGGAACTCAGTTTAAGTCGTTTTTTAATCCAATTTTGAACAAATGTACCTCCCACTGACAAGGCAGCTATCTCTGCCTTTGTTTGGGGCAGCTATGAGACATGGGGGGCAAAACCAACCTTGCTACCTCAACACATGCAGCCAAACTCACCATCTTTTCAAGCTGCTGGACACAGCACTAACCACTCACCAGCAAGTATGAGCAGTCACATGTCTACGATTGGCTAGTGTTGCAGTGACTGACAGGGGCCAGAGTAATACCATCCTTCCCACCAAAAGAGGAAGATCGAGCTCTCTGAACCAGAGAATGCACAACATTGTTTTTCTTGCTGTCACTCAGAAGCACTTCAGGTCCTTTAGAGGTCTTCACTTAAACATCATTCAACAAAAAACATCAAAAACGTAATATATGGAGTGTGTTTTTTACTAATATGTCTTTAGTTAATATGAAAATAGGATATATAAATAATATGTTTCAGGAAATTAAAGTCTATTTAAGGGCAGTGCTGTGTATATGTTCAGCCTTGGCATAATGAACCCAGTGCAGTAGACCTTTGAGACACCTTTTAAGGATGCCGTCCATGAAATGGACGGGACGAGTAAGAAACGCACTTGGAGAGGACATAGGAGGTCTGGTGAGGTCGGTTTCCGAGGGCCATTGTGTGTGTGTGTGTGTGTGTGCGCGCGCTCCTTTTATTTCTGCACATGCCCGAGGATGGCAGTGACAGTCCACGGTCTTGATGCAGTGAGGACACATGCCAAGAGGCAATGTCTAAACCCTGGACTGATTTGATCATTTGTTTTCCTCCTTACAGACAAACTGATTGTCACTATTTCTCTTCAGTTTTTTCAGTGGATACGTCTATCCGTGCATGAACTTTCTGGCCCAAATTAAGGCCATCATCAAATAAATTTTTCTGACAAAACACATCTTCTTACAGCTGGTTGTCTAGAGTTTATTAAACCATCTTTTGTGCTTTCTCCCCATCTCTCCTCTCCCCAGGTATCGTATCTCTAATATCCCTGGTAATACTGTCATATGAGCGATACAGCACCTTGACAGTGTACAACCAGAAGGGTCTGGGCTACCGCAAGCCTTTGCTTGCAATAGGTGGCTCGTGGTTGTACTCTGTGATCTGGACAGTGCCCCCGCTGCTGGGCTGGAGCAGCTATGGACTCGAAGGGGCTGGCACCAGCTGCTCTGTGTCCTGGACTGCGCGCTCCCTTGAGTCTCACGCCTACGTTATCTGCCTGTTTGTCTTCTGTCTGGGACTCCCAGTGACGGTCATGGTCTACAGTTATGGGAGGCTGTTCTACGCTGTCAGACAGGTCAGGCCCAGGATGCACACCATTTGTTTTTGCTAACACAAGAGTTTTCCCCAAATACTAATTTTATAAAGATTTCAATATCTCACTTGAAGTTACAGTATTACGTAGAATTATAGAATTAGATAGTTTTTTAGTTTTAAAAAAGCTGATGAAGCACCTATGTGTGAAACATAGGTGAAACTGTTTTGATGGCATCAGGTGAATATCTATGTATTTATCCCTCATCATTAATTACACCTCATTAATTCATATGAATACAGGATTACTATGTGACTTAGACTTGTGAATCAATGAGGGACTTAGGGTTCTGGACCCATAGTATTGTTAACCTTTTAAATCCTGTAAAGCGCTTTGTGACAACATGTGTTGTGAAAAGCGCTATACAAATAAACTTTGATTTGATTTGACTTCAGTGCTACAATTGGTAATGGTCAGTCTTTTCAGGGAGCTACAATTTCATTTAGCTACTACTGAAATGTATCCTGTCTTTAGAAATGAAAGACTCAATATGACTGAACTAATTCCACATAAAACATTAACGAGTTAATCCAACCAAGTCTCAGATCCTCAGCACACAAAGTCTGGGACATTTTAATGAAGAAACTTAGAAGGGGACAGTGTCAAAATCTTAAACAACTCTTTCATCTGTATCAGTGTGACGCCTCAGTTTCGTCACAGATGGAAACACAGCCCCCTTTGAAATTATAATTCTTGGGTCAAAGGAATTACCTCTTAATCCTCGGTTCCTCCACTGCACCCCATTCGATCTTCTTTCCTCTCTTCTTGCTGTTCCACATCCAGGTCGGGAAGATTCGGAGGTCAGCAGCTCGGAGGAGGGAGATCCGCCTGTTGTTCATGGTGATCACCTCGGTGGTGTGTTACCTGCTGTGCTGGATGCCATACAGCATCGTGGCCATCATGGCCACATTCGGCCAGCATGGACTCATCTCCCCCCTGGCCAGCGTGGTACCTTCCCTCCTTGCCAAGAGCAGCACTGTCATCAACCCGGTTATATACATCCTTATGAACAAACAGGTATGAGCATCTGCTAATAAAACATACTGCACATTAAAGCCTGCTTATAATCCCACTTAGAATGCTTCTAGTTCCCACACAACCTAGTTTCAGTACATGTTATATAAGAAAATTCAGTTAGACTATGATGTTTGTGCATTCCAAATTGACTTTCCAAAGTTCCAGTGTTACCTTGGAAAGATTAAGGACTTGTGTGTGCCTTTGGTCCATTTGGAAATGCAATACACTAGAAACTCATTAGAACTTTTTGGAAGGGATGTACACATTTGCAAGTGTATCCCAAAGCACTCCCACAAAACAATGACAAATTATAATTGACCAAACAAACTTGGAAGACTTTGGAGAAATGCAATGATTAAGAGTGTTGCCACAGTTTGAATCTGTAGACCGGTGCTAAGGTCAGCACAACACACCTCTGGACATATTTTTCTGGAATGTGTCTTCGTCTAAATTGATTGCTAATTGTCCAATTTGTGTAATTTTTATTATGATCTAAACTAGTACGATCAGTTGCAAGGCTTAAAACAACGACAGAACCTTCCCTCCCAAAAATAGACAAATATTACCTAAAACAATGACAGAACCTCCCCCTCCAATCAAGACAAATACTACCTAAAACGACGACAGAAACTCCCCCTCCAATCAAGACAAATACTACCTAAAACAACAGAACCATCCCTTTCAAAAAACACAAATACTACCTAAAATGACAGAATATTCCCCCCAAATAGACAAATACTAGTGCTGGGTGGTATGACCAAAATTCTATATCACGGTATTTTTCAAAATTATATCGGTTTCACAGTATTTGCGTGATGTGTTAACTGCATTGATTACGAAAAGAATTACTGCAGTAGAGTGGTTAAGAGTACCCTATTCCACTGTTAGAAAAATGTCTCCTCCTAAGTATTACATGTAATATAGATTTGCATGGCCTCACATGATCAGTTTTCAAATGGTAAGGCAAGGCATGTTTATTTATATAGCACCTTTCATACACAACGGTAATTCAAAGTGCTTTACAAATGAAAAGAATACACAGATAAATGTAAATAAAAGACTTGATTAAAACAATAGATTTAAAAGAAATTAATCACATTTAAGAGATGGAAAAAAAAGAAAATTTGGATAAAAATATGCTAAAATAGGAAGCATGATTAAAACAATAGATTTAAAGGAAATTTAATTAATGAAGATAAAAGTGCATTTACAGAGTAAAGGTAATTAAACTGAGCTGAAGGCCTGCTCAAACATGAAGGTTTTCAGTCTGGATTTAAAAGTATCTAGTGTTGGGGCTCTTCTAATGCTCTCTGTCAACTGGTTCCATTTCTGAGCAGCGTAGTAGCTAAACGCCGCCTCTCCGTGTTTAGTTTTTACCTTAGGCTGCACTAACTGACCAGTTCCTAATGATCTGAGAGTTCTGCTCGGCTCATATTGTTGGAGCCAGTGGCGGACTTAGCAATTTGGGGGCTCAAGGCGAATTTAGCTAGGGGGCCCATCAACATTAATATGCGAGAAATAAGTTCAGGTTCACACTACACGATTTTAGGCTGGTTTTTCAGTCGCCGACTGTTTTTGTAGATCGCCGACAGAAACTTGTGGTCGGAGGCAAATCGGGGATCATTCGGCGCTCGCTCAGTGTAGTGTGAACTGCTGAAAGACGCTCGCCGAGCCGTCGCCGAGTGGTCGCCAACTCATCGCAGACGACCGGCAGATATCTAGCATGTTTAATATCTAGCATGTTTCATATCTAGCCCAGTCGGCGACTGTGAGTCAACAGCAGCGTCTAGCTTCATACAACTTTACTACAACACTGTGTTTAAGTTATTGTGACAGCACTGGAGAAATAGTGCGATTGACTATATCTATGTTCACTGCAACGGAGAGATGAAATAATTCTGGCAATTTGGGACTATGGAGTGGTTAAACGGTAAAAAAATAATAATAATAACGAAAATGTGGAGTACATGTACATTGTTTTTATCATCTTCGTGGTGTTGCTGGTTCTCGCGAGTGTTTCGTTTTCGTGTTTTTGGACGGCAGCCAGATGAGTCGGCGATTCCCCAGTCGTTTAATTCGTGAGCCCGCGTTGCCGATCAGTCATGTAGTGTGAAAGCCACAACAACTGAGAGACTCGCGATTACAGCACAACCAGTCGTGTAGTGCGAACGGCACAAAAACCTGATGACTGAAAAGTCGTGTAGTGTGAACCTGGCTTTAGCTAGACAAGGGGGCCCTACAGTGGGAGGGGCCCAAGGCAATTGCCTAGCAACGCCTCTATGCAAAGACCGCCTCTGGTTGGAGCACATCCAATAAATATACTGGTCCTGCACCATTAAGACATTTATAGTACCTTAAAGTCTATCCTGTAACATACTGGTATCCAGTGTAAGGATTTAAGGATGTGAGTGATATGCTCCCTTCTTTTACTCCTAGTGAGAACTCTGGCAGCTGCGTTTTGAATCAGTTGAAGTTGTTTGATTGTCTTTTTTGGGAGTCCAGTTGGGAGCCCATTATAGTAATCAATCCTACTAGAAATGAAGGCGTGGATGAGTTTCTCCAGTTCTGCTTTAGCCAGAAAATCTCTGATTTGGTCAGAGTCCATTAGTACACCAAGGTTACGTACTAGTTCTTTAGATTTTAGGGCTCTCGAATCTAGATAGGCAGCTAGTCTGTGTCTTTCATTGCTGTTCCCAAATAAAATAATCTCAGTTTTATCTTTATTTAACTGCAGAAAGTTGTGTTTCATCCATGGGCAGCATGGTGGCTTGGTGGTTAGCACGTTTGCCTCTCAGCACTGGGGTCTTGTTTTCAAGTCCCTATCTGAGTGGAGTTTCCATGTTCTCCCCGCGTTTGCGTGGGTTTCCTCCAGGATCTCCGGTTTCCTCCCACAGTCCAAAAACATGGAGGTTAGGTAAATTGGCAGTCCCAGACAAAAATTCTCCCTGAGTGTGTGTGTGTCTCTGTTCAATAAAAACAAGTTGTTGTCTGAGTGTGTGTGCATGAATTTGTGTGGCCAGTGGTGGATGGTGCTCTGCCACTAGGGTCTGTCCTCTCTCCCCTTCCTGCACCCCATTCAGTCCCCCAGGTGGCTGTGGATCCCGGTAGAGAGTACGCTGTGCGCAATTGGCTGCCACTTCTTGCCGGTGTGTGATTGGTTGTCTGTAACATAGCTGTGTTAACAATTGTAAAGCGCCTTGGGTATCTAGATAAGGCGCTATATAAATTGAAACATTCATTTGTTTATGTGCTCAAGGCATTTACACAGTGAGTCTAGGGGACCGTAGTCATTTGGGCAGAGAGCCATATAGATCTGAGTGTCATCTGCATAGCTGTGGTAAGATATCCCATAAGTATGCATGATTTCATCCAGAGGAATCATATATAAATTAAATAAGAGTGGCCTAAGAATTGAACCCTGGGGTACACCACAGGTCACTGGCACAGTCTCAGAAATATTACCCTCCATTTCCACAAAGAAGTTCCTTCCTTGAAGGTATGAACTGAACCATTTTAGGACAGTTCCTGAGAGTCCAACCCAGTTCTCAAGTCTATCTATGAGAATTTTGTGGTCTATGGTGTCAAAGGCAGCGCTGAGATCGAGGAGTAGTAGAACAGATGTGTTTCCTGAGTCTGTATTTAGGCGAATGTCATTGATAACCTTAATTAGTGCAGTCTCAGTACTATGATTAGGTCGGAAGCCAGACTGAAATTGGTCTAGACAGCTATTTGTGGACAGAAAGTGCATAATTAGCTTGAAAACAATTTTTTCTATTATTTTTCCAATAAATGGTAGATTAGAAATTGGTCTATAATTATTTAATAAGCTTGTATCCATAGTTTTCTTGGTTGACTCACTGTATCAATTAAACCTTCTTCATTAATAGTACTAAACTGGGACATGTTGAACATTTTGCGTGGTTTTGGAGAGAAAATCGGCTCGTTGGTGGATGTAGGCGTACAGATGGCTTGTCTGATATTGTGGATTTTAGTATTAAAACATTTTGCAAACTCATTACATCTCTCAATTGATACTAGCTCAGGGGCCAGATATGTAGGTGGGTTTATTAGTCTGTCAACCATAGTGAAAAGCACTTTGCTATTGTTAACATTATTGTTAATAATGCTAGAGAAGAAGGATTGTCTAGCTTTGCACATTATTATATTGTAATCACGCAGCCTATCTTTGAAAATCTCTTTATGTATGTGAAGGTTGGTTTTACGCCATCTGCGCTCATCCTTTCTGCATTCTCTTTTTTGGTGCTGAACTGCAGGATCATTTCTCCATGGAGCTTTCTGCTTACATTGCATGGTTTTAACTCTAACTGGTGCAATCTGATCCAAAATACTGGCAGGTTAGGAGTTGAAACTATCCAGCAGAGTATCCGCAGAGCCTGATGGTTGGCAAGGTGCAGAGCACACTTTGGTAACAAAAAGTGCAGCTGTCCTGTCCTTTATCTGTCTCTTCTTAAACCTAACCTGCCTAGCATTGCTATGGATTGAAGTCCAGATTTAAAAAATACAAAGTGATTAGACAATGCAACATCCTTAACACAGGCTGACGCGCTACGCGTTACAGTACTTTGATATGAAGGAGTTCAAATTCCTTTTTGCACTTTTTTATTAAGCAAATGTTTTGTCTTTGTTGCTTATTAAGGACATGTTAATGCATTTATATGCAGAAAATAGATTTATGTTGGTGCAATAAACAAACAGATCTGAATTCATTTAAAATGTGTTCTTATTGAGAATAATTTGTAGTGTCTTTCATATCCAATTATTTGAAGTGCGTGGTCATGTGGCCCTCCAATAATAGTGCTGAAAAAATGTTGGCCCTCTTTATCATGGAAGTTGCCCATCCCTGCCCTAGCCCGTTGTCGGTTATTGTGGTTGGTTCGGTTTTGTGTCCCAAGTCTGTGTGCTATCTGGTGCTCTTAGTGTTTTGTTCATTCGTGCCCTTGTATTTTCGTTATCTGTCGTTTGGTGAGTCTGCTCGGTTTGTTCCTGCTCGTTCTGTTTCCCTGCCTTGTTTTGTTCTTGTTTAATCATGCCCATCTACCTGTCATACTCTGACTGCCCTCCTGTTGTGACCCCTGCCTGTGACTACGACCTCGATTATGGAATGCCCTGTAATAAATCTCGCTCTTCTCAGCGTTTGTGTCTGCCTCCGTGTTCTGCATCGCGCAGATCGTTACAACAGGCTGAAATGTTAAGATCCTTTGAGATAACCACATCCAAAGTGTGACCATGGCAGTGCGTGCTTCCAGTCATATGCTGAGAAAGTTCAAAAGATTCAAGTACATCATAGAGTTCTTTGGCATAACTATCATTGGGATTATCAATATGAATGTTAACATCACCAGCAATAACAAAATGATCAAATTCAGTAGAAATAAAATATAATATATCTGTGAAACCATCAATAAAATTAGCATTGTACCTAGGAGGCCTGTAGATAGTAATATTCTTTGTACCCCTTTTAAAATTGCACCCAAATATTCAAAAGATGTGAAATCACCAAGTGGTAACTGCTTGCATTGGAAAGTATCATTAAACAGCATTGCTACACCTCCACCTTTCTTGCCAGCGCGAGAAACATTAAAAAAGTTAAAGTTTGGTGGAGCCGACTCAGTTAGCACAATATCAGCACTATATGAATTTAACCGTGTCTCTGTTAAAAGCATTGTAGGTACCATGCCTCCACAGACAAAGGAAGGGGGGTGCTCCCCCTAGGTGCATGGCCCACATCAGGACGGATGTGGAACTACGTCATCAGACGAATCCCCTTTAAAAGGGGGGATCCCCCTTTGTTCGTTCTCTCTACCTGGCTGCATCAAAGTAGCTACCTAGAGACGAAGAGCGCGCACACCTTCGGGAACAAAGCGGTATTGGTTCTGCACTCGAACCCTGTGCAGCACGCGACGCAAGAAGTAACTAGTTCGCTACTTTTATTTCTTTTGCGGAGTTCGCTAAAACCAATCGCTTCAGCTAGCCGACGATTAAGAACTGTTTGAACATTCGCGCGACGGCCGGACCTCCGCGAGTTCATCTTAACGTCGACAGCGACCACTTCCCCGGGACACCACGCAACGGACCATCGAGGGACCGCCGATTGAACGGCCACCACAGCTTCCCCTGGACGGAGCAACGCGATCCAGCGGAACCTTCTTCACGAAAGCGCACGAAGGAGTCCTCCTCAAGAGGCTACCTGGCCTACTGCGCGGGCCGCGGACTGAACAACTCAAAGTAAGACTGTGCATCTGGGCAGACTTAGAACAATATCTTGTTTTACTGTTTTCTGTGTGCTTAGATCGATGCTTTGTGAACGCTTGTTTGCAGTGGTGTTTATAATCACGTTCATGTTAAACCGTACTCTGTTTAAGGCTTAAAGAGATATTCTGTTCAAAGCTTAAATAGGTATTCTGTTTAAACTTGTTCGATTATTCACACTGATTCTTTTATTTCGTATAACTGTTAAACGTGTGTCCCACTATACGCTCGTTGGGGCTGTATAGTGACCGACGATACCGTGTCTTAGTTGGAGGAAATTTGCGTTGTTTGTGGCTGTAGTGAGAACTCGGTTTAAGTTTCGCGCCATCGAGTTTCCCTTTGTCTCAAAGATCTCCTCCCCCATACGCACGTACACACACACGCGCATCCGCGCGCACTCGAAGACACGCACGCGCATCCGCGCGCACTCGAATACACGCACGCGCATCCGCGCGCACTCGAATACACATCCACACACACACACCCGCATACCTACACACACACACACACACACACTAGCCTACCCTCCTGTCCCCTTTGTTTGCTATGCTTTTATTACTATGCTTTGTCATCAATAAATGTTTTTATGTTTAAATACTGTCGTTTGAGTCGTTGCTTCTCTGTTACAACCTGAAGCCAGAACTATTATTTGAACTGTAACCTTCAGATTTATAGTTTGTTAATCAAACAATTTGGGCTACGGGAGTTGACCACAATTAGTGGCGACCTTAGTTAAATGAGTTTATATAAAATTTGGGTAAATTTAACACGGTCTGAACTCCCACCATTTCGTGGGTAATTTTATGAGACTGATTACTAAATAAATTTGGCCAGCACCTACAGCATGAAATCAAGCCCATGAAATGTAGTTAAATCATTAATTAGATAAGACTTGTAATAGATCTGATATTTAGTAGAGCTAACTTTATAACCTGTGCATTTTGTTTCAAAGACTGTGAAATACTTCTAACATACTGTAGGTTGGATGTATTCACAGTATCTGACCTAAACTCCTTGTTCTTTCTGCTTCTGATAAGAACTGGAATGGGAGAGCTAATTGGGACACAGGGTCCATGCTTGTTTTGAAAATATGTACCGCTGATATCAACACTGTAGCAGCACAGACCCAAAAGATGTCAATTTTCCTTTATGGTGGTGGAGGGTGGGTGGAGCTCCTGCTGGTGATGAGCTCACGAGCGGAGCTGTCTATTTGGTGGATTATGAGCTTGTTTTTTGCTTTGAGGTTGTGGGGGAGATTTGTTTAATAGTTCATCAATTTGGCTGAGCTTAGCTTTTGGCTGAGTTAGCTTTTGGCCCCTTTCACTAACTCCTTGATTGGGGAAAGTGGTTGTGGTGAAGAGAGGGGTTGCTGGGTCATTAAGGCAGTAGATGACTGTGGAGGAGAAGTTGAGGTGATTTTCCGCTGTACCTGAGGACTCGCTGACAGTGAAAGCGTCAGTCTTGTCCCTACAGATACAAGCTTCTCCATGGTTTCTGGGAAGTTCAAGTGAGGTGATGATGAGGTGGAGGATGGGGTGGGGATGGAGGATGGTGTGGATTGTCTATTCGGTTGTGGTGTTTCTGGCAGCTGATACAGCACATGACTCCCATCTGATAACTCCGCATCCTCTGCGGGGGGAGGATGTTGTGTCTCTGTAGTGGCGACAGTGTCCTTGGGTGTTAATGCTGACGTTTCTTCACCAGTTGAAACAGAGAATTTACACAGAGAGAAAATAAAGTTTTCTGACAGGAGATGGACACCCCTCTTGTTAGTCTGTAGTCCATCTCGATTGAAGAATTCTCTCTTCCCAAAAAACAGATGTTGTCAATGAAGTTCAGTCCATTAGACCTGCAGGTTTTCTGCAGCCAAACATTTAATGCCAGTAGCCTTGAGAACATATTGCAGCCCCCTGTAGGCACAGGGCCACTGATGAATACCTGGATGTTGAATTTCAGCAGTGTGGAAAAAAGATCAATAAAGTCCCCTTTCAACACCTCAGACTCCTCTTTTCTTATGTCGTTCTTTCCAACATGAATAATGATCCGTTTCATTGTTCTGTATTCAGCCAATAATGTTGGAAGCTTCCCATTCAGTTCAGAAACTGTGAGGTTTGGCTCACACCGAGCTAATAGTTTCTGATTGTTTTTCATGCTGTGAATAGAGTCATCCCCCAAAACAATGGTGTCTGCTGTGGCTACGGCCTGGAGCCTGGTGGCTCTTCTAGGATGTTCTGAATGGTTGAATCTTCTGGGTTATGTTGACTGTTATTGGGAAAGTCATTGAGGTCTTGCAGTGGCTCAAATCTGTTTTGCAAATGCAGTGACTGGAACTGATTTCCTCTGTGTCTATGCTGTGATCTCTCAGCAACAACTTTAGCATTAGCATTTGCTGGATGTACTATGTTAGCCGGAGCATGTCGTTTGGGTTTAGTTCCAACCCGAACCCATTGCTGGTTTTGCCCATATCTTTCAGCTGTACTCACGTTTTGGACTCTGTCCACATGTCCAGCCAGTCCAGCTCCACCGCTCGCTGCTCCGCCAAACTCTCTGCCCACTGTCCGCCAGCATCATTCCCACACACAGATCGTCCTCGAACAGCACTGAGATGCCATTCTTTAAACTCTGATAACACGGTCCGAAAGTTTGTTTCTAAAATGGTCATAGAATGCTATATGATTCATTCACTACTTTAGTGCTACTGAACCGCATGCTGCGCTGTTACGAGTGCTGGAAGACGAGTCCCCCAGAACACAACACAGAGTATTTATGGGTTAACGGGAGTGCGGATGGACAGTCCTGACCACCGTAAAGTATAGATGCACACCGGTTACACTTTGAATAGAAGATATAATTTAAGAAGACGACGTAATCCACAAAGCCATGTAGTTCGCCTGAATGCAGAATTTTGCCCTTAGCCCCACGATGCAGTTACTGACAGCCCTCCGATTTTATGCCACAGGTGGGTTTCTGCAGACTGTTCATGATGCCCACAGATTAAGCAAAGCTGACGTATCTAAATGTATGCATGTTGTTACTAAAGCATCGCTTCTCCTTATATATATATATATATATATATATATATATATATATATATATATATATATATATATATATATATATATATTGCTGCATTTCCTAGGACTTTGCTATACATTTCCTAGGACTAGGGATGCATTACATGAAACTAAAATTGGTTTTCATGCAATTGTAAACATCCGTGTGGAGTTGTTGGTGCAGTGGACATCACTCTGATCCCCATACACACTCCCAGCCTACAGCTACATCTGCTGTAAAGGCTTCTCTGCTTTGAATATACAAGTAATATACAACCACCTAGGCCTCTTTACGGACATTGTGGCCAAGTGGCCTGGGAGTACTCAAGACTCCTTCATCTGGGCCAATTCTGGAGTGTGTCAGATGGCTAGGGACGGTGCATTTGATGGTGGACATGCACAAGCTGACAGTGGGTATCCACTCTGAAGCTATATACACCTGTATCAAATCCCCTGGTATCCCTTCAGTAGCTGTGGGGCCCAGTATCCCCAGTGCCTTCTCCTCCTCAACAGTAAGGGAACTTGTGGACATTTGACCTCCACCAGTCTTAACCCTTTTCCTTTCTTAGTTCTCTCCCCTTATTTTTGACTTGACTACAGTTTTTTGTTTTGTTTTTTTTTCTGAATTTGAGGCACTTCCTCGAGCTATTGAAAACAGCAGGCTATACTTTTGTTTTTGGCTGAGTTCACTCGACAGAAAGTTTCATTTTCTCTGATTGTTTACCATTTTAAATAAATAAAACACGTTTTAAATAACGTGTGAAAGGTTAATTGTGTGCCCTATTTATAGCCTTGATAAAAGCCTACGATCGGTCAGAATTGCAAAGGTAATAATTTATGTTCTACTCATTTTTTTCTCATACTTGAAATTTCAACACTTATTAGTTGTTAGTTTTTATGATTGTCATTTTGCCAACGATACCTTTGCAGCATAATAATGAAAAACTATGCAAATCGGTGGTTCGGTTTTCGACTAGCGGAGCATTTCCAGTGCAGCTGCAGAGGCGGAGTATACTAAGAACTACTTAGAACTTGTTCATAAATTTGGAGACTACGAAGGCTTTTGGGAAACACTCGTAAATTTGGCATTCTTAAAGTTACGTCGTTCTTAAAGTTGTTCGTAACTTTCTAAGATTGTTCGTTATCGGGAAACCCACCCCTGTTCAGTTATGTTCAGTTAAATGTATTCAGTTTAGTAGATATACACGACTTTTAGCCCAGTGCGGCTTATACAATATTTAACATTTTTTTAAAAACATTGTAGGTGCAGCTTATATTGAGGTAAATGTAAATGTGCCATATTTTGTCAATTGTGATTTTTACACCGCAATCGAAATTTGTCCTCCGCTTTTAACTGTATGATGATTTCCGCCCGCTGTGGTGACGCTAGCTAGCGTTAGCATACCACCACTAGCTAGCGTTAGCGTACCACCTAATTACCACCACGTAATTAACTGCAATAAAGAAAAAAAATTGAGATGACAGTACAGCTTTAGACACGTAATAAACAATAACATCTGTACTAGATAACTTCTTAAGCAAAATAAGGTTCCACAGATCCATGTTCCTCGGGAGCGGAATATAGGGTTGCCACCTAGGTCTGACAAAAAACAAGGACACACTGTCATACGCGAACGTAAATGTTGACGGGGGGGGGGGGGGGGGGGGGGGGGGGGGGGGCGAATGTAAAATGTTACCGGGGCGGGTGTAAAATGGACACAACGAGAAAAAAGATGGATTTTAAGTGTGCAGAAACAGTCTAAATAGTCTTTTTAACTAACTTAGTGAAAACTGGGACATTAAATGAATTTTATTATTTTTTTGCCGGGACCGAATATTAAAAAGAAGGAAAACCGGGACAGCGACGTGAAAACCAGGACAGTCCCGGTAAAATCGGGATAGGTGGCAACCCTAGAGGAATATGTAAACAACGCGCACAAGGGCATCAAAGGAATGAATCGAAACAAGCAGTTATAATCAGTGTTGCGAATAACGGTAACGGCATCATTTTGTCAGTAACGGGATAATATAATTACTTTTCCTGTCGTTACAACGCCGTTAACGTTACTGGTCATTAAAAGCGGTGCGTTACTATATACTGATATACTAACAGTAATGCCAGCGGACCGCTGCCCACGCTACTGAGGAGTAACAGATCTCGATAGGTCACAGTTCTTGGTGTAACACTTATTTAACTTAACAAGCCAGTAAGCGATTGGCTAAGGCAGCATTATGGTAGCCCATCAGAGCCAGTGTTTTTACATGTGGGCCGAAGCATGCCAGTGACACGACAGAATCGGAGAAGAGGCAGAAATGGCGAGTCAGGAGTAAGCAGAAGAAAAATTAGCATTTTCAAGGTGGCGATATAAACATTATTTAAGAAAATACTTGAAGATCCCGAATGTCTACCAGACTGGGTATTTGATTTATTTAATTAAGAATAGAGGTTTTATTGTTAAGTTTACTTCTGTTGTGAACAAACCAGTTCTCAGGTTGAGAGAATTTAATTTAATTTGATAGATGTAAATGCACTTTATATAGTGTAACTGTTTACTTTTGCTTTTATTTTTTACAAAGATTTGGGATTTTAAAGGATTTTATCCTGCACTCGTCTGTGGATGTGCAATAAATATCAAAGGTTAAACACCTTTCTGAGCTACTCATTTCAACTGACTGTAAAAACTGCTTTTTTAAAAAAATTCTTATTCATTGGCATATAACTTTTTTTTTACTGTAATGCAAATAGTTACTTTCCCTGGTAACGAGTTACTTTTATTATAGAGTAATTCTATAATTACAACAAGTAGTGAGTAACTATAACTAATTACTTTTTTAAAGTAACGTTCCCAACACTGGTTATAATTCAGCGCAATACCAGTTTCAATTGACAGTAAAATTGACCAATCATATCTGCCGTCTTAGTGGGCGGGCTTAAATGTATGATGATTTCCACCCGCTGTGGCGACGCTAGCTAGCGTTAGCATACCACCGCTAGCTAGTTTCAATTCATTCCTTTGAGGCCCTCGTGCGCGTTGTTTACATATTCCGCTCCCGAGGAACCTGGATCTGTGACAACCTCCCCCCCAAATCAAGACAAATACTACCTAAAACAATGACAGAACCTCCCCTCCAAATCAAGACAAATACTACCTAAAACAATGACAGAACCTCCCCCCAAATAAATACAAATACTACCTAAAACAACGACAGAACCTCCCCCCAAATAAAGACAAATACTACCTAAAACAATGACAAAACCCACCACAAAAAAAGACAAATACTACTTAAAGCAACGACAAAACATCCCCCAAATCAAGACAAATACTACCTAAAACAATGACAGAACCTCCCCCTCCCCAATAAAGACAAATACTAAATGTCCAGTGGTGTACAGTAACAAAGTAAATGTAATTCGCTACTGTACTTAATTAAATTGTTTTATTTTTTTTTTATTTACTCAAGTATTTTCCTTTTTTGTAACTTTTACTCCACTACATTTGAAAGTAAAATATCTTACTTTTTACTTCACTACATTATGTGAAAGCTGTTGTTACTTCAGGCTTCTTGTGTTCAACAAAGTAACGTCAAAATTATCATTGAATACATGGTTAGTTAGCTAGCTAGCTAAGTATGCTATTGCTATTACTCAACTGAAAACTGCCTTAGCAACGCACTCGGCATATAGCTAACTAGCTAGATAGTTATTTGCTTTACCATAGTTCATAGCATTTGGAGCTTCCAGGCAGCTAAAAGCATTGATATTGTAAAATAATAAATATTTGAACATAACACTTTGTTAGAAAACAAATTCTATTTAGCATGGTGCTAAAACAGTTAGCAGGTAGCTGCTAGTTGATATTTTGTCTTAAAGTTTGTGCTTTTGTATATGCTATAGTATTCTGCAATAACTAAATTATTCTGTATCCTCTTTATTATGATGTAGTAAAATACAGGAAATTGTTTATTTTATTAATCAAATAGAAGGAGATTGATATCTGGATGTGCAATTGCAAATATATCTTTAACTAAAATATTCCTTGTTCACAAGAAGTTACTTCATAGCCATTTGGTGCTACCAAATAGAATCTACATGCCTTCTGTGTTGTCGGCTTATGATAATTTTAATAAACAAACAAAAACTCCCTAACACTATAAACATAGAATTAATAATATTAAAATATTTGTGTACAAAGTGTTGAGCCTGTCCACATAAATTAGTTGATTATGCAAGAGTCATGGTATAACAGAATCTTAAAGCTTTATTGATGGAGCCTAACTGATGGACCGTTACTTTCATTACTTAAAGTACAAAAGTATTGGCCTTCAAATGTACTTAACTCAAGTAGAACTCTAAAGGGAGGACTTCTACTTGCACTGGAGTAATGTTTTACATTGGGTATACTTTTACTCAAGTATGTGGTTTGTGTACTTCGTCCACCACTATCCCAAATACCTAGAATGTGCCCCTATGGACATCAAATATAGCTTCAGTGGTTTCCATGGCTTCAATGACATTTTATTTGAGTCCCAGTAAAAGCACAACTTTAATATTTTTTATTTACATGTAAGAAAATGATTAACAAATAATACACAAGGTAATTTAAAACCAGATTCAAGTCTTTCCATGAAGTCTGCATTACCAATGAAGAAAGAAGTGCTAATAATAGCATCCAATGGCTCTTGAAAGTGAACTGGTGTAAAATTGCAGATATCTACAGTCTTCAGATCAGGCTCCAAATATACACGACATTTACCAGATCAAATGTAAAAAAAAATGCTCTGTGGTAGTGTTTGTGGTGTGTGTGTGTGTGAGTGTGTGAGAGAGAGAGGACATTCTTGTTTAGAATACAGAACCAAAAGCAAAAAATGTACTTCACATGTATGTAATAAACTGGATAGGTGATAGGTAAATAGAGACAGATACCGAGAGAGAGAGAGGGAGAGGGGGGGGGGGGGGGGGGGGGGAGAGAAGAGAACCCTAGTAGAGATGCACAGCACCACAGATCCAGCATCAGACACACACTGGCCCTTACTGCCTGCCAAAATTACTGCTTTACATCAAAGGAAGTTAAACTTAGAAGAAAGTTCACTTCTCCATAGCTTAGTCATTATCATGGACTGAAGTTTGTTAACCACAAAGAATTCAGAAGCCCCAATACTTAGCATGCCATGTCCACTTTGGTTTCTAACAATTATGTAGACTGTAGATTAAAAAAAGTAAAAAACTGAAGTAGTCGCATCATCACACCAGCAAATCAGTCAGTGGCTTACAGGAAGTAAAGAAACAGCCAGCTGACCTCCAGGGAAGCCCAGCAAAATGCACCTCAATCTCCATCTTACAGGAAAAATACATTAGAGAGGGTGAGAGAAAGAGAAAGAGAGAGAGAGAGAGAGAGAGAGAGAGAGAGAGAGAGAGAGAGAGAGAGAGAGAGAGAGAGAAAGAAAACACACCAAGTGGACACCCACACACTCTTCTGAACACTGAAAAAGACCATCAATCGCTGGTCAGCAGGAAGGCTCACATACACACAGCACGAAAGGGGAAGAGACAGAGAACAGGTGTGTGTTAAGACCCAGAGCTGGTTTGCATGTATGTGAGTTCACATCAGCTGTGTCATTACTCCCAAGCCCATGAATTGGATGCACACTGAATCAGGGGGCTTTCTGCTCCTTTAAAGACCTGCTAACTGACATAACTGCCATTACACTACATTCAT
Source organism: Brachyhypopomus gauderio (assembly GCF_052324685.1). NCBI lineage: Eukaryota > Metazoa > Chordata > Actinopteri > Gymnotiformes > Hypopomidae > Brachyhypopomus > Brachyhypopomus gauderio. The sequence goes on from NC_135214.1 coordinate 7,083,345, forward strand.
CCAACAGTAATTTGACCCCAGTGGCACAGCAAAAGGCTACAGCTCCACTCCCATCTCCATAATAATGGAGAACACCACCCTTCCATGCAACACCATAAACGTTCATCTGCCCAACTGCCAACATTGCAAAACGTTACTCAGCAGAGCAGCTTTCTCTATGTACACAGAAGTTTATAAATCCAAGTCTACGAGGTGACCTTGAGAAAGATGATGTGAGTGTTTAAATGAAGAGAGAGGCCATGCTTCAGAGACTAGTGTACACCTGAGAATAAAACTTGGGAATTGTAGTAACTGGTATTAGATGTTTTCCGATTGTAATTCACATCCTCCAGTACATACTCATATTAGCATACAAGTCTTTTCACTTACAAATAAGTGGCAAATACTGAAACAATGTACATACACTGAAAGACTTCAATCAATAAAAAAAAAAAAAAACGTTGTAACAAAAAACCCCGCCATTTACACGTTAGATAAAACACAAGTTAAATGCAAAAATCTAGAAGTCAGTTCAAATAAAACGTTTCCAAATCCAACGTAGGAAACACTGTTGTCATCATTCGCTTTTAAGTACGCCAGCACGTGGAGCGCGTGAGGGCCGCACAGGACAAGTAGGCCACAGTGCTTTACACATTAAACAAGAAAAACCACCACAACACTGGCTATGCTGCCTTTTAAAAGTAATACAGTTTGAGAAGTTATTATTTTGAACTGCAGTGTGACAGCCCCCCATGGCCATGTCCAACAAACCATCAACTTCACCTCTCAGAGCAGGTGAGGGTCCCTTAAAGTGAGGGTCCCTTAAAGTGAGGGTCCCTTAAAGTGCAGAATGAAATGGGGGGAGGGGGGGGGGGTTCCCTCGACTACCTGCTGCTTAACAGCCAGGACTTTGAAATGGCAACTGGTACTTAAATTTTACTGATCGTGCAACTTTGAGAAAGGTGTCACAGGTCCGACGGCAGTCTAGGAAGAACACTATTACCACGGTGTTCGTGCACAGCTATGAAAACTGCACCACAGCAGACAACAGAATCCACGTCCCCACACAATACAATCAAGAGACCTGATCAATTATTCAAGACAAATATGATTACTGGTAAAATGTACACCTATTTAAAAAATGTGAAATGTAATAAAACGAGATGTTTAAAAAATCGTCTAAATCATTACGTACTGGATGCGTAATCCAGTCTGGTCACATTCAGTGTAGATGAACTTTTAAATTGTTTCGCGATTCATAACCAAAGTTTCTCTGCTTCACCGCAGACGTGATCTTCAACACAGATGTGATTTTTCAGAAGCTTACGTGTCGCGCCCCATATCCCACGCCTTTTTTTTAGCTAGGCCTTCACAAACATCGTGAACATCCTCAGCGTGGTAAGATGAAGGCTAACCACAGCCAAATCACCAGGGTACGAAACAAAAACAAAACAGCAGCTTCCCCACTACAACCCTATTGCTACCTAATGACGTCTAATCACACACGGCTCAGAAAACGCAACTTTTCGAGACTGTCCTTAAGAGCAGAGTTTCGTCTGATCCGCATTCCTCCCCTCAGAGTGGCGGCTCTGTAGTGTTGAGGACGAACTCGGCTCTACGCTGTCCCCAAGACACCACGGGTCACGATTATTGCACCCTCCTCTCCAGGGGGTGGAGGTGTCGGGTTCAGAGGTCAGTGTTCACAGTGGACGGCACCAAAACCAGGGAGCGTGACCTTTCCCTTGCGCTTCAGGTCGCTCTCGGAGCCGGAGTTGACGCGCTGGACGAGCATCTTCTCGTAGAGCAGGGGGTGGTAGGCACCCAGGGTGCAGGCGGCGTCGTAGTAGCGCTCGTGGTAGTGGCACAGGTCCGTCTGCCGCAGAGACGGGATATACTCGTACACATGGACCTCCTCGCATAATGACATCATCAGCACGATTCCTGGAACACACGTGCAAAGTCTTAGCTAGCCAGTGTACTGCAGAATTACAAACAGTGAATCCTCCTTCATAAACTCCACATTCTTAAAAAGAAGGGGACCCACTGCACATGTTTAATACAGATTGTGTTGTCTGTAACAGAAACGAAACTGACTCTAAAACTGTAAATCAAGGCTATTAGTTCTTTGTTGATGACCAGGGCAGCTTTTATCTCGTCCTGACACCAGAAAACATCAAATGCCGATCACAATATAACTTTAACAGCAACATGCAGGACGCAAAAATCACCATTATGCTTTTCATTGTTTTCAGGTTGTTTGACATCTTTACTGAAAAGCACCACAATTTAAATTTTTGAAATTAAAAAATGAAATGCTGAATGCATCAGAAGTGAATGCAGTCCACCTTGAGGCCACTTCAAAAAAATGTATGCCTCAGTGAAATGCACTCATTACAGTGAACATGGGGAAACTGCATTTAAACGGTAACTTGTGGAAGATGTAGAGTCAAAGAACCATTGAACTGATTTAAAGTCACTTGTTCTCTTAATAGAAAAAGGATGTGTGAGAATTTGTATTTAATGAATGAAGTGCTGAATTTGCATCTGAACTGAATGCAAACTACCAAAGCACTACGCTTTTGCATTTCTGTGGTTGCATTTTGGTTCTCTCTACATAACCCTGTATACATCTGCACTCCCTTAAACCTGAGGGAGCTCTGAACATCTCATCTCAAGCTCTTATAGAAGACGCAGTATTAAAGTAAAAACCCCATTTCAGCCTTTTCTTTTCCACATCTCTCTCTCTCTCTCTCTCTCTCCTCTAGTTCTATAAATGTTTCTTGATCCTGTTCCGCTGTGAGCCGAGGTCCATGGAGAACGAGCTCTCCTGTGCACACTCCAAAATCGCCCTCACCCAGCTCGACCACAAGCTGCCCGGCGGTGCCGTGACCAGCCTGGCAAGCCCGTGTGCCCATCTGCAGGAACCAGGAGAGTGCACACCACCCGGGGAGGGAGTGGACCCCCGGGATGACCCGTCCCTACAGGGACCTGGGCAGGAGCGACCTGCTCAGGTGTAAACTCACCTTACATCTGGTGGGACTGCTCCGCCCACAACTGCTCCCTCCCCCCAACACAACTCCACCTCTTTTGTCTCCCAGTTCTTGGTTTGTGTGTGAAAGTGCAGTTGTGGTTTTACAGAACCCAATGAAAAGGACCACTGTCAGTCTTTGAAAGACATGCGTGTGTAATGTAGAGTCGTCTAGTGTATTGGGAGGTGTGGGTTAGGGCCGTTACTATTTTGACTTGCTTGTGATCATCACGAACTCTTGCTGTTGTAGTAGTCTAACAGTGCCTTTGTGATACGACCCTGTAGTGCCACCTGTTCTAAAGGAGTTGTGTGTGTACATCTGAGCAGGAGTGTACATGCATGAGGTCATCCCGTTAAATCAGCAAATGACTCAAATCTAGGGTCATCAAGTCAATAAGTGTTGTACATTGTTCTTTGGTTGTGTCAAGTGGATGTAATTTAGGAGTGATCCAAATATGCTGAAATCTGTGAGAAATGCTGTTCTTTAAGAATTAGCACAGCATGCTTGTAAAGCAAAGGCCTGGTGTTCGGCTTTCAGTTAATTCTGCTCATGCTAAGTGACTGTTTGCCTGGTCTTAATTAGCATTCTCTGGTGCGTGTGTGCTGTAACTTTGTTGTGAGATAATTGTGAGGTGGCGTAGATCAGGCATTGAAGCTGTTAAGAGTGTGGTAGTCATTACTGTGCTGTGGGGTTCTAAACAGTAGCAGATGATACCTAGAAACTACAAAGTTCTATGACCCAATCCTAAAGAATCTGGATCTGGTGAAACAAAACTTAGAAAGGGGATCCACTGCTAACTACAGCATTTAACCTCATTAGGAGCTGCTACAAGTGTTGAAACGTAGACACTACAGGACTGGGGAAGCTGCATTCTACACAGAAATTCCAGCAGGTGCTGCAATCTCAGAGGACCTGTAGCCCTCTGGATGGACATGTAGAGAAATCAAATCCTCAGCCACAGGGAGCCAGACTACGTGTCCTACAGGAGGGAAGGAAGTGAAGTGATCCTGCATGTGCTGAGGCTGGACAGCCAATCACGCCTGAACAGCCAATCACGCCTGGACAGCCAATCACACTTGTTTGCCTCAGTTCTACCAAGAAAGCAGTATAGATCAGTGCAGAACCCAATTCATCCTCTTCATTGAAGACTAGTCCAAACCTCAATGGTCTTTGTTATTGTTACTGACATGTACCAGTTCCATATGTGATATGCTATTATTATATATTAATCATTTTCATGGTAAAGTTGCACTTAGTGGGGTTTTCTGGTCATGAAAGCTTGCCAAGGGCTGATTAATATGATACCAGGTTATTACATAAAAATGCATGTCGCAGTGAGTCATGAAGATAAAAAATATGCATCTCAGCTTCACAGCAGATGTATAATAGACTAAATGAGCCTCACAGTTGAGCCTCAAGGCTTAATTGCTTCTCCTCATGAGCTCTAGAATGTCTTAAGCATCTCTGGATGGGGTTCATGTGCCAAAGCACATTCAAGGCCATTTGTGAATTTGGAATGAAAATGGAATGGAACGCACGCACGCACACCTACTTCAAAGTTTTTAATCAATTCAACAGGCAATCAGCCACAGGCACAATAACATTACACTTATTCTGGCTGGATTTTGCCACAGTGACTCTGGCTTTAATCGGGATGCAGTGTGGAGTCTGGCTTCAGGCAGAGCTACCACAGAGATCACAGCACACTGAAGGATCTCACATGTTCCATATTACATACAGTCATTCAGAGAAGCTGAACTTTATTTATCCCTGCAGGGAAATTCACTTATTAAAGCAGGAGCATGTGAGGTAACAGAAATTAAAGAAACAGAACAGAAACAATTAGAATAAAGAACATAATGTCTTTATAGGTACTGAACAGCGAGGATCATTCATTATGTTGAATGTATAAGTACTGAAGAGTGAGTACTGCACTACTGACTGAATCCTGGATAGTGAGAGTTGGAGGAATGTGCTCTTGAAGAGGTCCGGATGACATATTGGCTCCTGCACATCTATGAAGATCTCCAGGTTATTACATTTACCTTGTCCTCTGCCTTTATGTGAAGTGTGATCTGTGGGTGATGCACGCTTTCTTACAGGTTTTACGTTCAAGCTCCTCCATGTGTACCCTCTCCAGGGCCGTTGTACAATGTTTTTCAGTAGCAGAATGCGACAAGGTCAGAGAAGAACACCCTGAAGCATCTGGGCTGAGCCTTTAAGGTCTGGTTCATCCTCCGTTATCTCTCTCCTCCCTCCCCTCCCACCCTAGTTCCGCCTCTATACCGTGGAGCAGAGACTCTGAAGATCAAGCCGACTCATCTTTAAGACATCTCCAACTCCGCACTAGACCAAACTCTGCAGTCTGGCCTCCATGTCTCACCCACAAGTTTACATTCCGCCTACCCAGACCAGGGAATGTGCAGCACACGGTAACCTGTGTGGATGTGTGTGTGCGTATGCTCGTGAGGCCATCTTACCGATGAACCCAGAAGAAGGAGGGTTGGGTTGGATGTTCTCCGCGGTGTTGCCCTGGATGACGTCCCACAGTTGCCAGGTGGACTTGGGGTGCAGGATGTAGAATGGCTGCCTGGGATTCCGTTTCCTGTGCTCCACGTAGGGTGTGAACAGGTTGTAGTCGGGGCTCTTGTACCACTGCGCACACACACGGACGTCAGCAGCCTGGTTAGCAACTCCATCTCTCCAAACGCAGATCAGCACACGCGCACGAACACACAGCCTCACGTGCGAGTGCACGTGCGCTGCCAGACACGAGCCCCGAGCGTCTACGCACTTCTCTAATGATGATGTACATGAACACGTGAACTGAAAATAACAAAGGTTCTCTTCGGCAGACCGGACTGTTGGCATGCCGATGGCTGCCTTGTCATATAGCGTTAAGAGATTACTGCTCTGCCACGCCGTCCCTGGGAGGAGGTCACCCTGATGAGCCCATCGGCAAGTTTAAAGCTCCTTTCAACTTTGTGTCACACTAATTACAAGATTACTTTAATAGTAAAGATATGCATTGGACTAAGCATTTATCAACATATTACAAATATATATGCATTATTACAAGTTAATAGGAGTTAAATGCACCTAAATGCAGTTGCTGCTTTTGTAGAACTTAAACAATTCAGCAATTTAAGCAAACCTAGTGACCACGAATCTGACGTTAGTACCAGGTGTGTGACAGCAGGCCGGATCAGTGTGGCTTAGCTGTGCGTTTGAGCATGAGAGTCTGCACACGAGTCTCTTCCATATGACAAGTGCCCACTATAATAAATATATGACAAAACACTGTTCCAACACGCAGCGTCTGCTAATCCCTGTGGAGAGAAGGACCACTGCATTCCATCAAACACCTGCTCAATTTTCCACAACCACCATATCCATCAGATGCTCAATCACCGGACACTCACAGAGAAATGGCTGCTGGAATACCACAGACAACAACCTGCAGCACAGATATTACCAGGGCCCAGTCAACACCCTGCAGCACAGAGATTACCAGGGCCCAATTAACTTGTAATAATGCATATATATTTGTAATAATATATTGATAAATGCTTAGTCCAATGCAGACAATGTCCTGCAGCACAGAGATGACCAGGGCCTAGTCAACGTCCTGCAGCACAGAGATGACCAGGGCCCAGTCAACACCCTGCAGCACAGAGATGACCAGGGCCCAGTCAACACCCTGCAGCACAGAATGAATGAATGAATGAATGTTCGATTTATATAGTGCCTTTCCAGATTCCCAAGGCGCTTTACAATTTAACACAGGTACAAGTCACAGACAATCAATCACACACACACCGGCGAGAAGCGGCAGCCAATTGCGCACAGCGTACTCTCTACCGGAAGCCACAGCCCCCTGGGGGACTGAATGGGGTGCAGGAAGGGGAGAGAGGACAGACCCTAGTGGCAAAGCACCATCCACCACTGGGCATACAAGCACACACACACACGCACGCACACAGACACAGACACTACTTTTTATTGAACATAGAGACACAGACACACACTCAGGGAGAATTTTTTGTTGACTGCCAATTTACCTAACCTCCATGTTTTTGGACAGAGATGACCAGGGCCTAGTCAACATCCTGAAGCACAGAGATGACCAGGGCCTAGTCAACATCCTGAAGCACAGAGATGACCAGAGCCCAGACAACGTCCTGCAGCACAGAGATTACCAGGGCCTAGTCAACGTCCTGCAGCACAGAGATTACCAGGGCCCAGACAGTGTCCTGCAGCACAGAGATTACCAGGGCCTAGTAAACATCCTGCAGCACAGAGATTACCAGGGCCTAGTCAACATCCTGCAGCAGATATTACCAGGGCCCAGTCAACACCCTGCAGCACAGAGATTATCAGGGCCCAGTCAACACCCTGCAGCACAGAGATTACCAGGGCCCAATTAACTTGTAATAATGCATATATATTTGTAATAATATATTGATAAATGCTTAGCCCAATGCAGACAATGTCCTGCAGCACAGAGATGACCAGGGCCTAGTCAACGTTCTGCAGCACAGAGATTACCAGGGCCCAGTCAACACCCTGCAGCACAGAGATTACCAGGGCCCAGTCAACACCCTGCAGCACAGAGATTACCAGGGCCTAGTCAACATCCTGCAGCACAGAGATTACCAGGGCCCAGACAACATCCTGCAGCACAGAGATTACCAGGGCCTAGTCAACGTCCTGCAGCAGATATTACCAGGGCCCAGTCAACACCCTGCAGCACAGAGATTATCAGGGCCCAGTCAACACCCTGCAGCACAGAGATTACCAGGTCCCAATTAACTTGTAATAATGCATATATATTTGTAATAATATATTGATAAATGCTTAGCCCAATGCAGACAATGTCCTGCAGCACAGAGATGACCAGGGCCTAGTCAACGTTCTGCAGCACAGAAATTACCAGGGCCCAGTCAACACCCTGCAGCACAGAGATTACCAGGGCCCAGACAACGTCCTGCAGCACAGAGATTACCAGGGCCCAGACAACGTCCTGCAGCACAGAGATTACCAGGGCCCAGACAACGTCCTGCAGCACAGAGATTACCAGGGCCCAGACAACATCCTGCAGCACAGAGATTACCAGGGCCCAGTCAACACCCTGCAGCACAGAGATTACCAGGGCCCAGTCAACGCCCTGAAGCACAGGGATGACCAGGGCCCAGTCAATGTCCTGCAGCACAGATATTACCAGGGCCTAGTCAACGTCCTGCAGCAGAGATTACCAGGACCCAAACAAAGTCCTGCAGCACAGATATTACCACGGCCCAGTCAACATCCTGCAGCACAGAGATTACCAGTTCTGCATGAACTATTAAGCACTCAGTGGACCTGGAGCTGCAGCTGAACAGCTATCTCTAAACAGTATTAGTTCCTCCTTTAATCACTATTTACTTTTGGGTGTCGTTTTGTACATTTATGTTAATAAAAATTGTGAGCATTGCTTTGCCTGTAATATGTACACTTGTATACAATCCTTTTCAGAACAGATTAACGTAGATTTTCAAATATTGACAATTGTGTTCACAGAAGCAGGGCAGAAACAGCTACTATGTAAATAACCTTAATAATCAAATATATTTTTAACAAACAAAAACCACAAATTCAGTGTGATGAGCGTAGCTGAGACAGAAGCACTCGTGTGCATGGGAGGACTGCACAATTAAGACTGCAGCTGCTCTGTTCAAATGAGTTGCCATGACACCTGGGGACCAATAGTCTCTAGTGTCCAGCGCCGTTCACAAGTGCTAAAAGATGAACCAGACACATTCCAGCTGAGCAGGCCATGCTGTTAAACTTGAAAACCAATGAAGCGCAGGCAAAGAGAAGGGGGTGTGGAGGAGAGGAGAGGGGGGGAGTGTGTGTGGAGGAGAGGAGAGTGTATGGAGCAGAGGGGGGAGTGTGTGGAGGAGAGGAGAGTGTATGGAGCAGAGGGGGGAGTGTGTGGAGGAGAGGAGAGTGTATGGAGCAGAGGGGGGAGTGTGTGGAGGAGAGGAGAGTGTATGGAGCAGAGGGGGGAGTGTGTGGAGGAGAGGAGAGAGTATGGAGCAGAGGGGGGAGTGTGTGGAGGAGAGGAGAGAGTATGGAGCAGAGGGGGGAGTGTGTGGAGGAGAGGAGAGAGTATGGAGCAGAGGGGGGAGTGTGTGGAGGAGAGGAGAGTGTATGGAGCAGAGGGGGGAGTGTGTGGAGGAGAGGAGAGTGTATGGAGCAGAGGGGGGAGTGTGTGGAGGAGAGGAGAGTGTATGGAGCAGAGGGGGGAGTGTGTGGAGGAGAGGAGAGTGTATGGAGCAGAGGGGGGAGTGTGTGGAGGAGAGGAGAGTGTATGGAGCAGAGGGGGGAGTGTGTGGAGGAGAGGAGAGTGTATGGAGCAGAGGGGGGAGTGTGTGGAGGAGAGGAGAGTGTATGGAGCAGAGGGGGGAGTGTGTGGAGGAGAGGAGAGTGTATGGAGCAGACGGGGGAGTGTGTGGAGGAGAGGAGAGTGTATGGAGCAGACGGGGGAGTGTGTGGAGGAGGGGGGGGGGGTGTGTGGAGGAATTACTCTGCTGTTATTCGTGTGTCTACTTGTGCCTCATGCTGGGGGGGGATAATGTGTAAACCAAACCCTCAGTCTCTGCAGGAAGAGAGAAGCTTGCTTGGGGGCTGATCCCACGAAGCTGAACTGTTCCTGAGGACATGTTCACTTACACTTCCACTCTGTGTGAACGCAGCTCTGCATTTCCTGCTGTTTCCTCAACCACCTCTTAGATCCTGAATGAACAACCCATTCTCCAAGCTGTTGTTACAGTGTGCACACAATCGCCACCCTCATAATTCTACAGGATTTTCACCCAGTTCTGGTAGTTTAGCTTCACTCTTGCCTCTCTGAACAACGGTTCTACACATGCCATCATGCCTGTAAGATATCATCACCTGGCCTTGGGCTTAAGTACACAACAGCATAACAAGATGAGAACAGTGTTCAGCGGTGTCTGCATGCAGTGCTGTGAGTACTCACTTCGTGTAAGTTGACCTTGTAAGGGGCGGGGTCCCACGCCACCAGTGTGACGTTCTTATACAGCAGACTGGTGTTGAAGTGGTAGCTGGGGTTAGCCAGGATCTACACAGGGGTCGAGACAACAGGACAGCAGGCGGGTCAGCACAGGAAACGCAGGACGCCCAACTCGCGCAAGATGATCTTTAAATGTGCAGAAAGAGAGATGTTGACAGAACAGGCAAACATGGCCTCACCTGGGAGTTTATAATGCGTATGGTAGTCTTATTGCCCACATCTCTTTCGTAGCCCTCAGTCGGGGCGGAGTTGAACCTCAGAACGGCGTCGTGGGAATCTGGAAGGGCAAAGCCAACAGTGATCAGTCACCCTCTGGTTTTGTCCACACAAATTCATTTTGAATCGCTGTATCGACATGTTCCCCACGCTTCGATAACGCTGCATAAAAAGCACCAAAGAACACAAATAATTAGGCTGTCGTGATTTCCAAATGAAAACTTGAGCAAAGCTGCGTCCCAAAGAGATTCTCCCCTAATCAGTCCACAGCTGCCTTCAACCTACAGCGCTCACGGGCGTCATTGGCAAACGCCTAGTCACCGTGTTGATGTAGATCACATTAATATTTTCTTAGCCCTCAGGAAAAGCTGTTTGTTATGTGCACTGAATGAATTACATGAGGCAAAAATTCAAGGCTTACTGGAACATTCTGTTTAGTCAGAAGACCAATTCAACCTGTCGAAATGTACATGCCAAAAGCTGCACAAACTCTATTTTTTTTTGTCAGGCGAAAACCAAAAGAGAGGATGGTTAAGAATGGATGACAGATAGACAGCTTAGTCAAAGAAGACCTTCTTTCACGTTTCATGGGTTTTGCTGGATAAATACACGGGCCTTTTTCTCAGCTAGATACAAAAATATGAACCCAGCCTGTCCACAACAGTAATGGACGAGCATTCAACATTCCCACGGTGTTTAAGCACAGTCCAACTAATCCTGCCTGTATATTAATATCAGCACATTAAGGTTTACTGTTGAACCTTCGTGTGTAGCAAACCTCAAACCAGCGCCATCTAGTGACCAATGTCTGAAATGCGATTGTGAATTCAAATGACTAAAGATTGAACTGCACAGGCTGAAACAGCACAGGGGAAGAAAACCCTGCATGATGGAGAGAGCTTCAGTCCCCACAGTTCAAGAGCTCGTTCTCCGCCGGACCTGCGACGTGGCGGGAATAACCGCTCACATATGGGCAGCGCTGGACTCTCATCAATCAACTGTGCACACGCAGGTCTCTGGCATTCGCCAGCTGGCAGTCTTATATAAACACTGAAAATGTCACTCTCGGACTTTGTTTTCAAAAAGAAAATATCAATAAAAGAAAAAAAAAAGAATGGAGGCAGAATGCAAATGAGTCAAATTATTTTTAATTATTTCTTCTTTGGCCACTAGGTGGTAGAAGATGACCGAGGATGAACTTGGAAAAGCGTCAACTGTCTATGGAAATGAGTGATGCTAATGTTTACAATATTAGAGGCAATGAAGTTTGAAAGTGATTACAGTAGTTGCCAAGTGCGTACACGCAGTTCAGCGATCTAGACCGTCATGAGGACCACATCTTTGTTAGACCCAGTCTCTCTCTCTCTCTCTGTACACTCATTGGGAGTATTGGCATGTCTGCTCTTGGCTATGGCATGATTTCTCTGGCTCTTTCTGTCCTGTCCTTGAATGGTTTTACATTCACGAGGGCCAGTATGCTGGCTGCAGCGATGGGAAATGTCTGGACACACAGTCCAGTTCCTGGGAGAGGGCCCGACAGGACACAGACGGCTCAGTCTGGCCTTATACATGTGTGCATCGCAGTCTAATGTGACTACAGACACTGAAGTGGGTGTGGCCAAAACTCAATCAGCTGGGGCTCCTTCCTGTCAATTTAGGCCTTTAACAAAGAGACATGGATATACAAAGACGGCCCCTCTCCCAACCTGAATCTTTACGTGTAACCGGCTTGTACACAACAACGTACACAGAGCGAAACTTCGAACTTCGACAAATTTCTCCCTCCATTTTTCTTTCTTTCTTTTTAAACAAATTGCTGGACTAATATAAGGAGGCAAAAAAGATGCTTCCTTAAACTGCTCCCCCACCATTGTACACAGGAACAATGGGAGCTGGGCTGTCACCATGGCAACTCCTTCCCTTCCATTGCCCACTGAAACGATACTCTGCCAGCAGGGATGCCGGAGCGGTCCGGATCTGGGCTCGGCCCACAGACCCTGGCCATTACATAATGGCGAAAGGGTGTGAGGATCCCACATTCTGAGGCGGAGCAACGGGCATTGCTATGGAAACAGAAAACCCCTAAAGAACCCCAAGGGAAGATAGAGGATCAAGAGCAAAAAGAAAGAGGGGGGGAGAGAGAGAGTAGAAGACGAGTAGAAAAGGGAGAGCAGACGCCCAGAGGGACGGAGTCCAGCGGAGGGGCAGAGAGGACCAGACCTTCTGACCTCAGATCCTGTGAGCTGGATGAATTCCAAGTTAGCAGTCTAAAGTTGCGCACACGGGCAGATAATCTGAAATAATCCCATGCGCTGCGTTTCATGCAGAATCACAGGAGATCCTTTGCCAGAGGGCAGGCATGCATGAACTCCAACAGCTGCAGGACCACCACTCATCCTTTCATCTCACGCCCCCCAGAACCCCCCCAGGACCCCCACAAGACCCCCTCCATGTGCTCTGGGGTGGGGGTGGTCAAACGAGCCTCTCTCTGTAGATGAATGTTCACAGACCTCTATGATTGTAAGTTTCAATGAACTCTTTTCATATTGTTTGTATAAAATTATTCGTTGAATTCCTTAAATTTAATTCCTGTAACATTACAGAAACAATTACGAGTTATGAATAATTTTACATTGAGTTCTATACTAGTCCTCTACATAGTGTAACACAAGGGTGTTGGCCTTGGAAAAAGATTTTTTTCTACCACCTATTTTATCAAAACCCATTCTGCGTTTCTAAAGACTACCTGTCTATAGCACAAATTAATGTGTGTGTTCTGCCTGCACAAACATATGAATACAAGGCTTTGGATAAACTTTATTGAGGATACAGCAGGATACATTTCCTGCTTCTCATAATTCCACAGAGCTGTGACAGCTGTTACCACACCTGTTTATATTAACGCACAACCCTCCCCGACCTGGACGGACCTCCCTCCATACTCACCGATCTCTCTGCCCAGGCCCGAGTGGAGAATGGCACCGGCCGAGGTGACTACGGCACAGGAGCGGAAGCCCGACCCGTACAGACCCTCCAGGGGGGAGGAAGGGACGATCTCCCTCCAGCCCAGCGTGGAGAAGGGCAGCTCGGACCCGTCCAGCGTCCGGACCCCGCCTCTCTTCTTCAGCTCGCACAGCACCTGCTTGCTACTCTGCCTGGGCTTCCGGCGCCCCCTGTAGGCCACGCCGTGCTTGTTGGAGCTCAGGTAGTCCTTCATGGCCCTCTGCAGCCGCGGGCTGAGCATCCCCAATGACACGCTCCCCTTCCACAGGCGATGCACCACCGACTTGGATTTAGAGGAGTAGTACTCGTCCAGTTCGGAGTCGTCCAATCCGTCGGCCGCCGCCCGCCTGGGCGTGAAGCTCCTCTCTTCCTCCTCCCCTCCCGCCACTTCCTCTTCCTCTTCATCCTGGAAATCTCCTCGTCTGCTCAGCTCGTTGGTCACCACACCCGAGCGCGAACCCACATCGTGGGTGCCGACGGCAGACCAGGCAGCCAAGCTCTGGGGGTCGTACGGGTAGGCCTCCAGGCCCAGATGGGCCGCCAAGGGCTCTCCGCTGGGGCTCCGCTCTGGGCCCTGTCCCCGCCGGCCCGAGACTGTAGCGGAGGCGCCACGGCGGTCCTGGTGAGAGCGGGCGTTGCCCTGCACCGAGGTCAGGCGGCGGGTGTCGGCGTGCGAGAGCCCGGCGGCAGAGTGCGGTTCGTCCACGCGCGACTCCATGAAGTAGGAGAAGACCGCGAGGAAGAGCAGCACCCAGGTGATCATGAGGCCCAGGGCAAGTCGCCGCCATTTCTTCAGACTGGACATTTCCCAGCAGCCTCCTGGGCTCTGGCGCGCGCCACTCCTCAGCCGACGGGAGAGTGCTCACGGGGCCTGTGGGAGAAGCAGGAGGTGGGAGGTCACACGGGAGGTAAAAGGTCGCATGTACCATGGTGTACGTCTTAGAAAGCATTGTTCACTCTCCGTGTCATCACAGCTAGAGCGGCAGCACGAACACAAACCGCTTTGTCAAGAATTAATGCAACAAAAATGCAGCATCCAACACAATAACAATGCTGGAGAAAATAGCTGATAGAAGAGAGAACAAACAGAATGTGTGTGTGGGGGGGGGTATGAGTGTGAGAGTGTGAGAGAGAGAGAGAGAGAGAGAGAGAGAGAGAGAGTGTGAGAGAGAGAGAGAGAGAGAGAGAGAGAGAGAGAGCGAGAGACAGAAACAGACAGACAGAAAGAATGAGAAAGTGTGAGAGAGAGTGAGAGAGAGCTTTAATAGTCCAGGTTGGGTATTGCAGATAGACAGGAACCTCTTTGTTGACTGGTCCTAACTTTACTCACATAAATCCACATTTGAATGAAAACAACTCTGGCCCCTCCAAAGACAACAGGCATTCTTCCTTCTAACCTCCTTCCACATACGCATCCATTAAGTTTACAATAAGCCAAGTGTTTTATTGCAACTGTGAGACCGATGAACCGTCTTGGAATATGTCGAACACAAACACATTACCGTCCGAGTAAACCCTAAATTCAAATCTACAGGGACAAATGAGCAGCCAGGCACCCGAGCCACACACATCAGGCCTTAGATAACTGCCAGTTCTGGGCAGACAGAACCGCTCCTGCCCAAGTGTTGTGGGTGACACTGGTGTGCAACCCCTGCATGCACTGCAGCGCTGGGTAAACTACCAGAACCACACCGCTACAGAGTCAGTGCTGGGTCTGGTCCGCTGCCCCAGACACCGGGCCCTGGTCCTCAAAGTCCCTCCATAACATGATTCATGAGGTTCTGCTGTATTTACAAACAGGTCAGACAAGTGCCTGGTGCACTTCAGAAAGGCCATAAAGTGTCATCTATCTATTCAAAGTTCGTTAGAACCGTTTTATGATCTTGCACATTTAGGTTTATGACTCCAATGTTAAAATAAACTGATACGTTTTCATCTGTGACCACATACTGCAAGATCATATTGTATTCCAGGATGTCAGGTTTTGGAAAACATCATCAAATTAACATGGAATATCATTTATATCGAGAGCTAGAACTTAATATATCAATGAAAAACCTGAGAACTGTACATGTATACTAAATACCATGGAGATTCCTGTAAACCAGTGGTTTAAGATGTAGTGCCCTATTTCAGGATACGTTACTGATTAATCCTGATTATACTCAGGTCACGCTCCTTTAAACACACACTGCTGTCCCATGATGGGTCTTATTCTGCTAAAATGGGAGAAGGAAAACATCAGACATGCAGCACTTCTGTCTAACCACACAGTCTGTGAGCCGAAGGAGCTCCACAGGGGCCCCTGTTCTCCACCCGGCCTGCTCTCCACCCTCTCCACACGGCCTGCTCTCCACCCTCTCCACACGGCCTGCTCTCCACCCTCTCCACACGGCCTGCTCGCCACCCTCTCCACCCGGCCTGCTCCCCACCCTCTCCACCCGGCCTGCTCCCCACCCTCTCCACCCGGCCTGCTCTCCACCCTCTCCACACGGCCTGTTCCCCACCCTCTCCACACGGCCTGCTCTCCACCCTCTCCACACGGCCTGCTCGCCACCCTCTCCACACGGCCTGCTCGCCACCCTCTCCACACGGCCTGTTCCCCACCCTCTCCACACGGCCTGCTCTCCACCCTCTCCACACGGCCTGCTCGCCACCCTCTCCACACGGCCTGTTCCCCACCCTCTCCACACGGCCTGTTCCCCACCCTCTCCACACGGCCTGCTCTCCACCCTCTCCACACGGCCTGTTCCCCACCCTCTCCACACGGCCTGTTCCCCACCCTCTCCACACGGCCTGTTCCCCACCCTCTCCACACGGCCTGCTCTCCACCCTCTCCACACGGCCTGCTCCCCACCCTCTCCACCCGGCCTGCTCGCCACCTGGCCTGTTCTCCACCCTTTGAGGGTTTGTTTGTGTGCGACCATATGAAGGGGGTGAGAGACTTCAAATGATTCTCCTTCTGTTAGGATTGTGTGTGTGTGTGTGTGTGTGTGTGTGTGTGTGTGTGTGTGTGTGTGTGTGCTCGCATAGTCAGCACGGGAATAAAAATAAATGCAGGTGACACGAACAGGGAGGAACAAACTAATCTCACCTTAGCTGACTTCTTATTTGCTTGATGGCATTTTTCTACAGCAGCGCCAGGCTCTGAAAATCAAAGCAGAACCAGTTAAAAGTTAAAAAACAAAACCAAATGAAATGCTTTGTAGTGTCATGGTAGTGTCATGGTAGTGTCCTGGTAGTGTCATGGTAGTGTCATGGTAGTGTCATGGTAGTGTCATGGTAGTGTCATGGTAGTGTCCTGGTAGTGTCATGGTAGTGTCCTGGTAGTGTCATGGTAGTGTCATGGTAGTGTCCTGGTAGTGTCCTGGTAGTGTCCTGGTAGTGTCCTGGTAGTGTCATGGTAGTGTCATGGTAGTGTCCTGGTAGTGTCCTGGTAGTGTCCTGGTAGTGTCATGGTAGTGTCATGGTAGTGTCCTGGTAGTGTCCTGGTAGTGTCCTGGTAGTGTCCTGGTAGTGTCATGGTAGTGTCCTGGTAGTGTCCTGGTAGTGTCATGGTAGTGTCCTGGTAGTGTCATGGTAGTGTCCTGGTAGTGTCATGGTTACATAAAATAAAACCAAGTGGAACACACTTCCTAATCCTCTCAGTGTGCCCGAGAAGCCAATATTATATTTAGGAGCGCTTGTGACATCCCCCAATAATTCACCACAGTTCAGGAGGAGTGATGATCATTGCTGGACATCAGCCCCTTCTGTCTCCACAACCCTGAGGGCCATGTGCTGTGGGGGGAGGAACACACACACCCACCCCCCATTTCTAATCCTGCACGGCTCAATGTCAAACAAGCCCGTCTGGACCTCAGACCCTCCCAGATCTACAGAGAGACAACAGCAGCAGCAAGATGTTTCTAAAACGGACAACGTGGTTAGACGAAACCCTGCGCCAAGCTTAGACTACAGCTTACACACGTCACATGTGGGTGCACACATGGAAAACAAGCACGCACGCACCCTGCACACATGCGCGCGCGCACACACACACACACCCCCTGCACGCACGCACACTGCACATGCACGCACCCTGCACATGCACGCACCCTGCACACACACACACACACACACACACACACACACACACACACACACACACACACACACACACACACACAGGCAGCCATGCACACACATGCGCACACACATGCGCGCACACACACGCAGGACAGCTGTTTGAACTCAGTGGCCTTTAATAGTCCCATTCAGATGTTTATTTTGGTCATGGTACATCTGTGGTCGTCTTTACATTTAATAATTATTCATATCCATATACAGTTTTGTGCACACATCTTTGTGCACATATGCAAGTAATATATGCAAATATGTATTTGTCTAGACATCTAGTGTTTTTCAAGTAAAACACCGCAGAGCACAAACAAGAAATAATAAAACATCTGTGCCAACAACACTTAAACAATAAAGACACACACAGCTCATTATTGAGGCCCGTCAGGCAAAGCAGCCAGCACCACCTGCATTAGTGTCTGGGCCATCAGATCTTTAAGAGTGATTACGGGTTTAAATTCACAAAAGCGCTAATAAGATGTAGGCTATGTCTTTCCTACAGAGTGGGTGGAGTAGTCCCACCCTTAACTCAACTGAGGCAGCGTGGGACTTGGACAGGAGAGGAGAGTTAAAATCTGGACCTGGACAAAATGTCCCATTGTGTCTCTGGTAAACAAATGCTCACTGACTTCAAACAACTTTTCTACAAACAACTTTCTATTTTTTGGACTTCTGTGCAGTGGTATAACTATACATACAAATGTGTTTGGGTGATATCTGCATGTGGGCGTGTGCATATAGCACAGGATTTCCACTCCAGTGACCGCTGAAGTGCCCCAGATAGTCGGGTAGGCAAAGTGCTTTTTCAGAGCTTTTCAGAGAAAATGATGACTGGATGCAAAGAAAAACACACAAGCGCCCAGCCGTGAGTGTGGACCCCCAACGCTGCCCGTCAGTGAGGGAGGAGCACAACAACACCTCCATTCTGAGACTCACAGACAACCAAATATCAAAACCTCAAAATGAACCTATTCGCTCTAACTATTTAAATGTTTTTTTCACAATGGCTCATGTGCTTTCTGAAATCATTTTGGGTTAGGTGTTAGGGCTACGACACCAGTAGTTCTTTTTTTATTTTTTTTAATTTACCGTAGTTTGGGGACTTTAAAGAAATTTTCCATTGTACATGGAAGTGTCATACCACACTTGAGCTGTGATGAATGCTTCAAGTCGAGGTTTGGTCATGTTTTTATACCAGTTGCAGCATAAGGAAGGATGTGGTAACTGCCATGTCTCGCAACTATCTACCCATGTGCCCAAGTGCCTTTGCGTTACTTGATGCTGGTGTGTCTCCCCAGACTTGTCTTCCCCAGACACGAGTCACACCCCTGACCCCATAATCCCTGATCAGTCCCCCCCCCCAGACATGAGACACGCCCTTGACCTCCATCCCATGTCCAGTTTGAACTCGCCCAGCCAATGCTGCTGGCTGAACACGAGGGTCACGTCTCCTACTACCCCCACATGACCGTTCTAGAACATTCCCTCATATTTGCTGCACTCACAGTAGGACCAAAAGCTGTTTGGCCAGAACGCACCCACTGCCTTTGAGTCCCTCCGCACTGGCTCAGTGCAAAGCAAAGCCCCTTCAAAGATTAAAGGCTCTCTTATCTGACAGTCCCGAGACTGGCGTCCGTCCAGGCACCGACTGGCTGTGCTCCACGTTTATACTGTTCCATTAAACACGACCGTCTGTGGCCTCTACTTTACAGCACAGCCCCTCCCTGGCCTCCGCCAATGTCCCATAGACAAGCGTGATCTTGGGAGTGGACGTGACCGTCTCTGTCGACGTGCTCAGGACACGGCAGACACGCACACCAAGCTCTGCATCCATTATGCTGGAGTAGTACCTTAAATAAACCAGCGTGTTTGTGTAGCTTACACAAATAAAAGCAACCATCTGGATGCCAAAGGCAGTGAGGAAGGGGTGACATCTCGCAGGGGTCTTCCTTTACGTAGCCCGGTGAATAAATGTGCTTTTGGAAATCAGGAGAGGGAGGGGGTGTGGGGGAGAGGGAGGAGGTGGGTCAGAGGGTGGAGGTAGGGGAGAGGGTGGAGGTGGGGTGGAGTGAACACGGCTGTGGGGCGGGTGGGACGGAAGCACCTTGTGAAAGATATCAGCTCTGTGGCTGAATTCACGCCCTCCCTCCAGCGCCATTTCATCACATCCATTACTCACTCCTTTGGTCAGATCTCGCTCCACACAGTAAATGGAATAATATGTGGTAAACAGAGGCCGAATCTGAAACCGCCGCCCGAGGACCTTTTGGGGGGAAATTCCCCCCCCGTCCCCCGGTCCCACTTCTTCTGATGAGCTCTCCAGTACACGAAGTGTCTTGAAGTCTCGTCAAGCGGTTAAGTGAGAGGTGGAATGATTTCCAGTCCCCCGAGCACGAGAGGCCTCAGGGCACTGGAGGACGTAAGCGGATATTAGTTTTCATCCATTTTGTCACAGGAGGAAAGGGAGCGTAAAGCATTCGTCTGAGGAGCCAATCAGCAAGCTCGCCTCTTCGTAGCTTAGCGGGCAGGCGAGAGAGGCGGGGCAGCGAGCGGCCACGGCGACCTATTAAGCTCATCCGGGGTAATTACGGAGGACCCTCTGGGGACGAGGCGGCGTGCAACGTCCTCCGACGGCTACTCTCGGACACTTTGGCTTTTTAAAAGGATGAAGAGCTTGAAATAGAACTTTGGCATCAGAACGTAACGGGTCCCAGTAAGACGCAGGACGCCAGAACACGCACGCCGCTCTGCAAGCCCTGCGCTGAACCGGGTTCCTGTGGGCAGAGCGTTGGGGATGCAGAGCCCTCTCAGTTCAAAACCACGGCTTGCACAGCTGTATCTTGCATCTACATCTTGATCTGCCGAGAGATTGTGATAGTGTTGCACATTTCTATTATGTTTTCTGATCAAGGTTTGAGTGGAGTAAGATTGGTGTCACGCCCAAATGAACGGACGCTGCCCTAATGCCACCGTGCATGCATGAAGGAAACAGAAGAAGAAGTGTGACAGATCAGTGGAACGCCTTGATCTGGGAGTGATTTCAAACCAGCACAGGCTGCCATCAAAAGCACTACCATAATAGTGAACGCTACACCGCATGTGTAATCTCAGCACAAAGAGGGCGAAGTTCTAAAATACCAAATAACACCTAAAACACTTTTAAAAAGCAGTAATAAATAATCAGTTATATCTGAGCTGCATGCTAACATAAGGTAATGAGTCGATGATGATCGTTGGGTAACAAATGTGGAAAGCAGCAGTAACATGGTTCATGTTTGATGGATAGTAACTAGTATTATAAAACAGTCGATATCACTCTAGCGTCACGTTGGCTGGTTAAGGTTGGCTCAGCAAACAGCCAATAATCGTCCTTTCAAAACCATCAGTGAGCCGTTGTCATTCATTGATTGGAACTACATTACGTGAGGTACACGGGAGTGTGGGGCTCCCGACAGACACGTTCACTGTACCGTGATGGCGGGGGGGGGGGGGGGGGGGGGGGGGGGGGGGGGGGGCTGAGTGTGGAGGGGCTGTGTGCCATTATGCACTCATGCAGTTCTGCGAGATGCTGGGATAAGGTGGTCATCTGAAGCACGGACAGGTTTCGATCGAGCAGACAATGAATGTTATTAGCTTCCTCCTCTGGGTGGCCAACCTGCCAAATGCTCGTTTGATGGCTATCATCAAAAAATCATTTCAAAAATGTGCGACACAGGATTTCAGAAGATAGTGTGAGGTTTTCAGAAGCTCTTCTAACCCCCCATGAACCAGCCATTGTCCAACACCGTACACAAAGATCACATCATTATATGCAGCTACACAAGACTCCAAGTGTTCCCACACTAAACATCTGCCTCTCCACTGGAGACGTCACACACGGCAGCGTCACTTGTCACAGACATCCAGACCATTGGTGACAGAAGCTGATGGTGACCTCCCTGAATCGCCCACTAGTCCTGGGAGAACTCGGGCACAGATGAATTTACCGTGAATCCTAGCGAGAACGCAAAAGAGCAACATGGGACATGCATCTGAGCTGACTGTTAAACTGAAGCGTTTCAGAGCCGACTATGAAAATGTAAAACGCTGGAGAGGTTGCGCCTGTTCATGAGAGAACACACATAGTGGTCTTGGAGTTTGATGCAAAATCTGACATTCAACGTATTCATGAAATAAAAAAAAAAAGACTATAAAAAAGAACGTGTTTATTCAGCGAGGTGAAGTGAGACCAGAGTGGTTCTCCTCTGCCTTCAGGAAGGCGAGCTGAGCCGGCTACTGTTAAATGTGTGTCAGCACGATGCATTTCTGAACTCTGATGTGTAACGCCTTATTAGTTTGATCATTCATGAGGTTTATTTATTCCTATTCATTATGACTGCACCAATGTGAGCTGTTCAAAATTAGGAATTACAAACGGGTTTAATGTGGCTCTGTGCACCCAACCACCTGATAGTACAAAGGCACACAGAGTAAATGAAATGAGAAAAATGGTTGCAAACAAGAAAACAAATGCAGCAAAATCACTGAAGCTCTGCTACAGACACGCAGTGTCCCTTCATTTGAGTAGTGAGCCACATGTACTGGACACAGAGGACAGGACACTGCAGTGTAGGGACATGAGTCACTAAAGATAATCACACCGGCATTTAAATTCTTGTCATATCGCTCTTTCCCAAAACAGTACCACACAAAAGCCCACTCATAATTACATAAAGCATCATTCAAGTGCACTCAAACGGAATGAAGCACGCTCAAGCACACTAACCGTACAAGACGACTGAAGAGACAAGACTCTAAAGCAGCATCTTGGTTTTTCATTTCTGAAGGTCAGTGCTGGACTTTCGCTGGTGTCCACAAATCAAGGAAATTGTTTTGGCACTCTGGTTTGGTTTTTGGCAATGGTACAGTCCGTCACCCTTACGATGGTACATTCCAGCAAGCACTACACAGACTCAGAAAAGGGCAAGGTGAGCATTATGAGGTCAAGCAACAGGGAAGCCAGCACTGGCACAAATGCCCAGCTGTGAGTTATTCTAAGGTGAGGCTGTGTGTGTGTGTGTTTTGTCCCTCCAGCTTTCCTCAACATGCTGTGCTGGTTTTATTTTCAACCAGCATGTTATCTACGCATTATTAAATATTTACCTTTTCCAAGAAATCTCCTGTTCATATAATGAGGCATTGCTGTGAATCACCACTGGCTTCCAAAAATCAGAACCCACCCTGAGCTCAGTGAAAGGTTTGCATGCCGTGTTCTTATCACTGTAGGCATCCAATTGTGTTGACCTTGCAGGTACCAGGAAACTGATCTCATCCCATCCATGTGGTAATCAGTCAGCCTGGAACCGCCTTGGAGAAACAGAGGCAGTTTGGGGGGGTGGGGGGGGGGGGTGGGGGTTTATTACTGATTTGAACTGGGGAACTAAATCTCGCAGAGGAAGGGATTAGTCAAATCTCCCATTTCAGTACATCTACTGAATGCCATTGTTTGTAATGAGCCTCAGCACCCTGGCGTGCACAGACAGGATCCCTACTCGGGCCGAGATAGAAGGCACGTCCATGGTCCTCGCCTTCGGCTCCACGCAGCCCATTTGGGGTATATTTGGAGTGGGGATCGGTGCCAGTCCTGCCTGCCTGCTGTACCAGACAGGGCCGCACACACAGATAACAGGAACTGTCGCTTGGCCTGTTCAGGGCAAATGGATCTGCTTTTTGATGGCGAATGGCAGGAAGTGCAGTCACACCTGTCAGCAGTTCCACACACCAGCCCATTGTCCGTGCAACGACTGCACACCAGGACACACAGCCCTGCTCTGACTAACACGCCCCAGGCCACGATCCTTACAATGCCTGTGTGCTCAAGAAGCAGTGCTGAGTCAGAGAATTAACTGTAAATCTCAGGATTTAACCCCCCCCCCCCCCCCCCCAACATATGCTCCGAGTTGTGGAGGCTCTCTTTTTTTTTTTTTTTACAATCTCTTTTATGAGATTAAGAGATACTTATATTTATAGAGCAATTACAAGGTAATGAGAAAATACATTACTCCTACAAGAACAGAGAGACTATAACAAATACATTATAAACCATAGATTTTGTGTTTTGGGTTATAATGTCTTAGCATTTAGTAACTGAATTCTCAAACTCTATATAGACGGTGGACTGCAGAAATGTCAGAGATTCCAAGTCCTCTTTACCCGTTTTGTTTAAAATGAAACCTGACTACGAAGGAGTATATTTAATTCCACAGGACTGGCAGGCACTGTACCACTAGTTTCAGTACATTACAATTCTTGTATATAACCTTTCCTGTACAAACAACAAATGTTGTGAATTTCCCCATTGCGGGACTAATAAAGGTTTATCTTATCTTATCTTAAAACAGTTACCACACAGTTAACACCAACACACACACATACACATCCCTCAGAAAGCAACTACTTCCCCATCACATAAACTACAGCCCATCAACGCAAAGGCGAATCCCTGCTCGAGTCAAAATCCTTCTGTCATAAGGCAGGAGACGAGGCTTAACCAGCCGTTGCTAAGTAGGTCCACCAAGATAACGGGCTTAAACCAACATGATACCACCCATCAACGCTTCAAAGAAAGCCCACCTTTAATTCTTGGATAGTACCAAAAATTTTTGCCCCAGTCAGTAATGTGAACAGAACACATATTGTCCATTATTTGTTTAAAGAAAGCAACATTGTTGGTATTTTTCACCAAATTAGACATATCTTTAGTAAGACTTTTTACACATCATTCTATGATAATCAGAAGAAGTTGGTGTTCGAGTGTTTCATTTCTGGGTGCTTCATCCCTTGGTAGGACAGGCTCTGTTTTATTTTAAGGATACTAGCATGTTAGTATACTAGGGTGATAATCAGTCTGGGGTAGTTTTGGATTAGACTTAGATTTGGATTACATGGGCAGGATTAACACCGATTAGAGTGTTACATTCAATTTTGCAGTTTTTGCAGACCTCAAAAGACGTCCACTCCGTAACAAAGATAGAAATACCAGTAAATAGTTTTAGTTTCATTATTTGTATCATCCAAGACAGTAGTATTCGGTTGGCTATAGAACTGCCATTCTGTAATCCCAAAAACTGATTTCAAGATACTCTTGCCAAGCGATCTTCTACCTAGCTAAGTATCTTACCTTTTCTTGGCCAAGTACCAACCTATGGCTCCTCTTACATCTAGTTTTACCTGTACATTCCCTAAGTGACAGTTCTCTGGCATTCTTCCTCTCTTCCATTCACTTGACCTGACCTTCAACCTCTGCCCTGTCTCACAGGCATCAATGGTCTTCAGCAGACCCTCAGCCGTAGACATCAATGTAACAGCCGGAAGTAAGCAGAGACCATCACATCCACACCGACCTCCTCTTCCTCTCTTCTCAACCCTCTCCCACCAACATCCTCCATCAGACGTGAAGGACGTGAGGAATCAATCAACTCCTCGCACCACAAATATTCACTACCCATAAGTCTCTTCTACATCCTTTATGTATGGTTGTCCCTAATGTCTACAGAAGACACCTTGTCCACTTCTCCTACCATGACCTTTTGAATCACATCCCTGTACTGTGAAAAGTCTCAAGCTTTGATAATAATCCTCACAGTAACCTATTTATGCGGTCATGAGGATATGGTTTCCATTTTGATTTTTTTACACTTTAAACAAACAAACAAACAAAAAGAGAGTCACTTTGATGTATTGTGTATGTTTAATACTATGAATTAGTCCTGACCAATAAATTGCATTTTCATCATCATCGTGATAAGAACATGTGCAATAAACACATTGCAGAAGACGTCATGAATGAGGAATCAGGTGTATGGTCCATGTAAA
Organism: Brachyhypopomus gauderio; assembly: GCF_052324685.1. Classification (NCBI taxonomy): domain Eukaryota; kingdom Metazoa; phylum Chordata; class Actinopteri; order Gymnotiformes; family Hypopomidae; genus Brachyhypopomus; species Brachyhypopomus gauderio. The sequence continues at coordinate 7,108,623 of NC_135214.1, forward strand.
TAAGAGATTTCTCTTATTTGACCAATCAAATAAAGCATCCACATCAAGACCACCTGGCCGTTAATCATCCTCAGATTGTTCTGCTCTGAAAAAAACTTTTTTTGATTTTCATGACTGTCGTCGGTCGCTAAATGTCTTGTTCTATTGTCGTGTTCTCGTTGATGTTAAACTCTTTCGCTTGGAGATTTGGGTCGGCTTCTTTATTTGTCCCTGCATCTTCTCCACCCAGGACCCAGGAGTTTAGAAAATATTTAATTTAAAAACACTTTAATTAAACAGGAGAGAGAGTTAGAGGAGAGTTGAAACACAGTAGATAATTACATATACATTCATATTGTGTGATTATACTGCACAGCCCTGCACTGGTATAACGACAAAGTTGAATTGACAAATTGAATTGATTTTCAGTACTTGGCAAGAACTTTGATTGAGAGTGACTTACATGTATATATTCATCAGCTAACGCACACACGGCCTCGAAATCTCTCAGTGTGCAACCAGCAGGAATGGAACCCACAACCATGACGTCGCTAATCACCTTGACCAGGAGGGCATATTGGTGCTGTTTTTACCCCTCCACCATCCTCTTTTTTAATACCCCCTGCCAGTTGCCTCCCCAGCAGCAAACTGGGAGCTTCCAGGCCTGGCTGCGCTGTTGGAAGGGCTCAGCCTGGAGACCAACACCTACTGCCACCCCCACACACCTGCTCTCATGTCAACCTCCATCTGTTCACCGGGAAGCACGCGTGAACCCTGACCCCGAGAGACTGGCTGTTGGCATTTCCATCGTGTACCTGGGCACGGAATGACGTCTCGCCTCCAGGCGAGAAGAGACTGTGTCCCAACTGCTCCTATAAACAGACGCCAGCCTCACACAGAAGCAGCTTCAAACAGTCCCACCTGCTCAGACCACAGACACACACACTCTACACACACACCCCTACACCCTCCCCCACCTCCACACACACGAACACACACACACATACTCACACCCCCCATTATCTGGGTGGAAATGAGGCCTTATTATTATCATAGCCACCTGCATGGTGGAGACTCCACTGAGCAGTGCTCTGTTGCCCAGCACTGCAGCTCACAGAGCCAGGCCTATAATTACCACACACACACACACACACACACACACACACACACACACACACACACACACACACAGTGCATTTACATCCCGTCAAGCCAGGACCCAGTGCAGAGTCACATCCCAGACTGAGCCGTCTTAACCCAACCACTAATACCATCTCACTCCTCAGCTCTGAACCAATCAGCCATGTGTGGAACTCGCCCACACAAACACCCCACAGCAAACAGTTCACCTCACAAGCTCCATGTGGAGCTTTCAAAGGCGCAGTCAACACAGCGTATGATATTAAAAAGGTCTGGGGAGAATGTGTATTATTCACACACGTGAACCTACAGATGGAGTTTTTTTCTATAAGAATCACACAAGCTATGCTTGGTAGGTTAGCTTTTGTTTAAATGACTGCTCACACTAGTGGGAACCAGAGAGGTGTGAACACAGGTCTGATAGAAAAGCCGTGTGGGAGTGTCAAATGAAATTATCTTCATGATTGCTTGTAGACACGGGAAAGACACCAATTATAAAAAATTTGTACACTTATATATTGTGCCCACAAAACCAACATGAATATAAGAAGAAAGCAAAAAATGGATTTAGCTTCTCTGGGGACTTAACACTGATGGATTCTATAAACACAACAAAACACACTGATATTGGTTGCGCACTATTGTATTACATACAATGTTCATATTTGACATTCTCAAACCTCAGTCTCAGGCCAACTGGTGTAAACCAAACCCAACACATAAGGTCTAAAATCAACCAGTAAATAAAGAAGACAAAAGAATATGACATTGTGGCGAGGTCAGCAAAAGAGGCAGCAGAGTCATACTTACAGAGAGAGACCAAGAGAGGCTCCTGAAAACTCTAGAATGTAGAAACATCTCATCCACTTAATTGCCCACCACTAAGGGCGTACTCACACTAGGCACGGTTTGCTCGTTCCGTGCTGGGGCCCGGTTATCCCCCCTCCCCACTCCCCCGCTGGCCTGCACTCACACTCGCTTCAGCAACCCGGCCCGAGCACGCTTACGTCATCACAACGCCGCTTTATTTGGAAAAAAAGCGCGCTCGCACAACACTATAGAGTTCACGATTCTCTTTTTATTGTATTTTTGGAGTGCAGAAACACGGTGCAAGCACAGATTTATCGATAATTTAACACAACGATTGTCTGCTAATCGCTTTGCCGCTATGACTGTTTAACGTGAGCGTCGCATCACTGATGTCATGTTTGAGTTCCAGCGAAATGAACCAATCAGACGAGGCACCAAGCGGGCCCGGGCACGGATAGCGCTCACACTAGAAGCGAACCGTGCCCGAGTCCACATGAATCGTGCCCTGGCCCACCTCTTCAAAGCGGGCCCGAGCACGGTTAACTGATCCGGGCCCGGGCACGGTTGGAGCGCTCACACTAGCCAAACGAACCGTGCTTCGGCAGGCAACCGTGCCCGGCCCCGGATTGCAGAGCCTAGTGTGAGTACGCCTTAACATTCCACATTTCAGTAGCATGAACATCAGAGCAGCAGACGGCTGGCATGCACAGCGCTGGATCTTCAAGAGCACAAGCCCAGACGCTCTAAGATAATAAGCATTAGGGGTGGGAATCGTTTACTATCTCACGATTCGATTCGATTTTGGGGGCCACGATTCGATTCAAAATCGATTTTCGATTCAAAACGATTTTTGATTAAAAAACGATTTGTTTTATAAAAATTTCTGCTTCAGTCTATAAAATCTGCATGATCTACTACAGTCTGCTTTGCAAGACAGAATGACAAATACAGAAAATAAAGTGTCTTTCACTTAATTAACAAAAATAATGTGCTTTGGTAAAATAAAATGCTTCTTGTTGTGTTACCAAAATTCTTTAGCTTAATTTTGCAAGCTCTCAGGGCTGGCTCGGATGCAGTTTCCCCAGCCGTTGCTAGGGGCACCAGAGTCAGTCCCAGACTAAACATGCGTAACCGTACACAGCCAGGTCCCTGTTTTCTCTGTGGTTGCTTATCGTTTAATGGTCTCGCCACCTCTCTCTGTTATGCTTTCTCTTCACTTATTCGAGTATCTATCTCCTGCGTCGCTTCCTGACTCATCTCAAGTTTTCCCAATCCTGTATTTCTTCCTATCCATTTTGCCTTTATTTTTGGGAAGGGTTTTATTTTGCTGCTGCGTTTTTTGCCAGTTACTTCTGCTGGCATCCTTGGTTTCGTTTTTGCGTTGCATTTATCCGCGTTGTTTTTTAGTTACTGTTGTTATTTTGCTTCCTTCTCCCATCTCTCTGCGGTTGAGTGTTATTTTCCATGCGTTGTATTTTCTATTTACTCCGTGCCCTCACGGTTTTTGTTTCTATTCTTTTGCGCGTTTAGTCTTCCGCGTTGTTTTGTTTGTTCTTCTGGGTCGCTGTGTGCGTTTCCCTCTCGCTAATACATTTGACAAGTATCAAATGTCTTGCTCTTGCGAGCCGGCACTTGGGTCCACTCTTCTTTATATTATTTCACGCAGTGTGTACGTTCCCGTGCTCACCGCGTTACACAAGCTTTGCACACGAGCTACATTGTGTCAAGTTCGGTCTTCCCTGGCATTTCGGTAAAAACCAAAATGAACCCATATTTTTGCCTTAAATGAAGACGGGACAGGTTGAATATCTCTTTCCTCCATTTGTTTTGAAACTTTTCCGAGTGTGTCCCAGAATCTGCTGCGTAAAGTCTCGCGTAATTTTTTAATTACGTAACGTGAGACTTCACCACGACTTAGAATCGATTTTGGGACATTTAAAATCGATTCTGAATCGTAGTAAATGAGAATCGATTTTTGATATATGAATCGATTTTTTGGCACACCTCTAATAAGCATATTTCATCATGGGAATTGCCACATGCCTTGCCAGACAGGTCAGGTGAAATTTGGGAGGAATTCTAACCAAAAATGACACAATAACAACTATTGTGAGTCCTGAAAACAGGACTTTTGTGTTGTTGTTCTCTGTGATTCTCTAAGGAACAGATAGCTTGTTTAATGTGCACACACACACACACACGCACCCAGTTCCCCATGCATCTCCGAACTTGCACAGTAACTGTGGAGTATTGATGAGTCACAGATGAGAAGAACCACTCTGACATGCACTGATGATGCTCCAACAAGCTTCGGTTGCGTAAGCCCCACAGTCACGTGTGCTCCGTTTAGTAGAAGCCTAGACCAGCTACCCTAGACAGTGCCTGCCCACGTTCATTTGAGTAGTGAGTGACACATGCCATCAGAGCAGAATAGAGCATTTGAATTTTGTTTAGAATTTATTATCTCCAGGTGTTTTTTAATGATCCATACAGTATCATTTTACCCTGTTTTTATAGCAAAACATAATATGACCAGATGGTGCAGTTGCTACTCCAGTTCATTTAGGCCATCATTATACGTTATGGATTTTATTGGGTTTTAATCCAATTGAAAAAAAAGGAGTTAGAAATCTTGACAATCCCATTTAATGGCAATTATAATTGCACCTTGATTTGATAATTATATTTTTGATTTTGATTCAATGGGTGTATTATTTAGTCCTATTATATATAATTATTGAACACTTAAGATGGAATGGTTTTAAAATTCACATTCTCCCTTACTGCTCTCCCTGTCAATGTTTCTCCTTCAGGCTCGTCATTCTCTCGACGTAACCTGCACTCCATCTCTTACTCATCTCTGGCTTCAACTATCCTTACTACCCTTCCACATCCCGATTCCTTTCTATCTCTTTTCTTGGATACAGCCACAGATACATTGCTTTCTCTCGTCTGCAGTTAACCTTTTGTGTCCTCTTTCCTCCAGGCCAGCCAGATCCTCCCCACCTGCCCCGTGGCTGACTGAAGTCCTAGGCAGAAACCGGAGAGAGCTAAGAAAGGCAGAGAGGAAGTCCCAGCTTGACTTTGACCTACACTCCTATCAAGCTCTCTTCTACAAGTTCTCAACAGAGGTTACTGCTGCCAAGTCATCCTTCTACAAGGAGAAACTGGAAGCATCAGCGTCGGATCCACACAGGCTCTTTAGGATCTTTTCCTCTCTTCTCAAACCCCCCTCTCCCCCACCACCCTCTTCACTTACCCCGGAGGATTTTGTCACCTTCTTTAAGGAGAAGGTTAACAAAATCCATCAGTCATTTTCCTCTTTCTCTACATCCTTCACCAATACTCATCCTCTTACCATTAATTCCTTAACATGTTTTTCTCCTCTTTCCACAGAGGTCCTACAGCTACTTAAATCCAGCAACCCAACAACCTGCCCACTGGACCCCATTCCATCCACACTCTTCCAGACAGTCTCCATGGATCTGTTACCCTTTATCACGTTCATCATGAACAGCTCCTTGTCATCAGGCCAGGTCCCAGCTGCATTCAAGACTGCCAGAGTGGTCCCAATTCTGAAGAAGCCCACCCTGGACAGCTCAGATGTCTGCAACTACCGAACGGTATCACTCCTTTCTTACCTATCAAAAATTCTTGAGCGTGCTGTATACAACCAATTGTCTCTCTTTCTCACTCAGAACCTGCTCCAGGACCCCAACTTGTCAGGCTTCAAACCAGCACACTCAACAGAAACGGCCCTCATAGCAGTGACTGAGAAGCTCCAGACTACAAGAACATCCAAACTGTCATCGGTTCTGATCCTTCTGGACCTCTCTGCAGCTTTCGACATGGTGAACCACAAGATCCTTCTATCTGTCCTCGCTGACCTGGGAATCGCAGGCTATGCATGAAAGTGGTTTGAGTCCTATCTAGAGAGGCGTTCTTATCAAGTAACATGGAGAGGGTCTACATCTGCTCCTTGCAGCCTCCTTACTGGTGTCCCTCAAGGCTCAGTGCTAGGTCCTCTCCTCTTTTCACTCTACACCCGTTCTCTTGGTGATGTAATTACCTCTCATGGTTTCTCCTACCACTGCTATGCTGATGACACTCAACTAATGCTTTCCTTCCCACCATCTGATACTCAGGTTTGCAGCCGTATCTCTGCATGTCTGACTGACATCTCTTCATATATGGCAGCTCATCATCTAAAGCTCAATCCCAGCAAGACTGAGCTGCTGTTCATCTCTGGAGCTACAGGTTCTCAGCAGGATCTTGCCATCTCATTCGAGAACTCTTTGATTGTTCCGTCTAAAGATGCAAGAAACCTTGGGGTGACTCTGGATGACCAGTTGTCGTTCTCTGCCCATATTACAAACCTGACTCGGTCATGCAGATACTTTCTCTACAACATCCGACGTATCCGACCCTTCCTCTCTCAGGAGGCCTCCCAGGTGCTTGTCCAGTCTCTTGTCATTTCAAGGCTCGACTACTGCAACTCGCTCCTGGCTGGTCTTCCTCTGCAGGCCATCAGGCCCTTGCAACTGATCCGGAATGCAGCAGCAAGGCTTGTCTTCAATCTACCCAAGTTCACTCATGTCACTCCACTGCTGTGCTTCCTTCACTGGCTTCCCGTGGCTGCTCGCATACAGTTTTAAAATTCTGATGCTTGCCTACAAAGCCAAAAATGAACCAGCTATGGTATGAAGGACCTTATGGCAATGGTCGAGCCCTTCGCGCTTCAAGTATGGCTCGGCTTGACCCGCCATCCCTCAAGATTCATGGAAGACACGCGACAAGATGCTTCTCTGTCCTGGCTCCCAGATGGTGGAACGAACTTCCACTGGCTATCCGAACAGCGAACTCTCTCGCGGTTTTCAAACACAGACTGAAGACCCATCTCTTTGTAAAGCACTTATAAGCACTAATCTACTGAAGCATTGGTATAGATTGTAATTGCACTTTATCTCTGGGAACTGTTTATGGCAGTGCTTGAGCTCGAGTAGTTTGGACTTAAACCTGTTTATACTAGATAGAGATGCATATTCTGACTAAACACTTAGCACTTTTGTAAGTCGCTCTGGATAAGAGCGTCTGCTAAACGCCGTAAATGTAAAATAAATGATATAGGCTTTAATAATCTCTATAGCTCTCAGAGAGCAGAAATATTACAGCTAGCAATCTTGGAAGCTGTTGTGATTACTCAACAATACCTCATGGCCACATAAGCCCCCTGCAAGCAGTTAACCCATCAGGTTATATTTCTATAACTCACCTCACTTCATGCGAGTTTGTAAATAGGTAAATAAACAAGCACATTTCAACTCCCCAAGATCAGCGACATTAATGTGAGTTGCAAAAATATGAAGAAAAAGTGCTTAGTGGCTGAGTGATCGTGTTTTCAGAAAACCAACAAGCAAAGTGACATGCCAGAATCAGAAGACACACTGATAAGATCATGTCTACACAGGGCCGTCACAGCGCCGCCTGATCTGGTGTCACGTTCGGTGTGGAAATGAAACAGACAATGCCAAGGACACAACACGGTGACGAGGGTTAGTCAGGTTCGAGACCAACGAGAGACAGCAGAACCTCTTCTTCAATTGCGCAAGAGCGTGTGTGTGTGTGTGTCAGGAAGTGTGGCATTTTTGTGGGTAGTCTACACTTGGCTCAAATGTTGTGTCTGATGTCAGATGATTTGTCTTCCTTTAAAACAAAGCACAAAATAGACAAATCACTGTGCATCACAAGGATCCGCATTACAAAATAGTTAATGTTTAAAGACAGACGCAAACACTACCAACCTAATCAAGGAAACCTTAACCTTAACCAAGTGGCAGACTGGTGTAGAGACTGATCCAAACGATTTTGCAGGAAAATCTCGAACAAGGCCTCATTAGTTCATATAAATCACATATTAAGTAATTACTGCAATTTCCTAACAGTCCTGCTCATGTTGAATTCCAACCTCCATGGGGGAAAGAAGAGACCGTCAAGCCCCGTAACGTCCCTGGGAGCTGCTGTAGATTATGCTAACCGTTAAATGTTTATTGGCTACAAAGAAAAGGTGATACTGGTACAATGTCAGCCAATTTACTGCAGGTTCAAAGGTGCCCTTTAACATGTATATCATAGCTGTGCCTCTATTTTGGGCTTTATTTCTGTTAATAGACTTTTTTCTATTAGTAACTAAAGGTCAGAAGAGTCCACAGCACTTAAACTGAGGATTTCAGAATTGGTTTATGTAGAGGTAGCTGTTGTCTAAAATGAAAATGACAAGGTCATACAAACGTACACTAGCACAACTTTTCATCTACTTTCTCCTACATACTAACGTTCACCTAAAAATGAAAGATGAGGACAAATGAGGACCCCTTTCGGCAATTCCCGTTTAGGGGTCGCCACTAAACTTCGTAAAGTAAAATAAACAAATAAGCATTTCAGCTACTGTCACGAAGATGCCTCAAAATGCAAAGTGGCTGATTTTGGGTGCCTTATATAAAATTAACATTACCATAACCACGCCTCCTCCTCCCCAAACTTCAAATGCGTGCGTGTTGGCTCTGGGAACCATGACTTCAAGTTAGTAGTTGCTCATGGAGTAATGTGTAGCGGATTCTGTTTCAGCCCACGAGGTTGAGACTGTCAAAAAGCGAAGGGGGACCACAAATGTCCATCTGGCTGATGCAAGAGCACATAAAAAGTGACTGATCTACAAGGTCTACAAGAGTTTTCTGTGGAATTTATCTGGAGTGCATTATTGCAGCCTCACCTTCGCACACCAAGAGCAAATGTTTACAAGCCAGTAGTTAGACTCCATTACCCTTCCATTGTGTGACTCTAATTGAAGTCCATTCAGTCTCCGAGAGATCTGAAACCCGCCGCTTTTAGCAGCCATGGATACGTTTCCCCCCGTGGCTGCTGACTCATGGTTCCAGCCCCAGTGCCCTGTTGTCATCATCCGTTACGCACCCCCCCCCCCCCCCCAACCGGAGAGAGAGAGAGCCAGGCTGGTCCGGCTGGAGATCCAAACCCAACGACCATTTATCAGACATGACCTTTATCAGACCTTCCCACTGCAGGATCAGACAGCAGCAAGGCCTCTCCTATTAAAATGAGAACACCCAACAGTCAAAGTTTCAAAATGACCACAAAGTCAAATCTACAGCTTTCAGTGTTGCGCATGTGCGCACGCTGTCAGACGAGGAAATTATGAGAACATGCACGTGTAAGCCGCACCATGACTAAGAGCTGACGTGCTTATACAGGCCTAAAAAAAACCCAAAACAAAGCGCAAAACGACCAGCGGGAAACAGCGGATAAGTCAAATTCTGAATAAAGGAAACATTCACTGCAGTTTTCTATCCCTGAATGGCTCCGTTTAAAGAGGCCATGATTCACTCGTCTGTCTAATCTCCGACAGTGATGGCATGCATGTTGTGTACTTTGCTATTGCTGTAAAACACACCAGCACACTAGCTGCTTCTGTCTATATTACAATTTTGCAGCCAGCCCTGTTCACTCTTCACTGCACTACAGTCATCTGGTCATTGAGTGCTGAATGATACTTTTCCATACAACACTTTTGGAAACTGATCTCAGACCTGAAGCATGCAGAAGCACGTTGCAGATGGATGTCAATGCACTTAAAGCACCGTCTTATGAATTCAGCTTAACATTATTGATTCGATATATGATCAAAAGTATGTGGACGTTATTATTGTTCATGTGCTTCTGGTATGCTCACTGCAAACATGCAACTGTGCAATATTGATGGACGGTGGCTAGAAGGATGTGAAGACTGAAGACTGTGGTGCACGTCAACGTCAGCACGTTAACTCATTCAGGAGATCTATGAAAGGGGTGGGTGTGCACACAAGCCAAAGATAATGTACAATGCTAAGTGTTGACTGGTGTATAGCACACAACTACTGGACTCTGGAGCAGTGGAAACGTGTCCTCTAGAGTGGTGAATCACACTTCAGCAACTGGTGGTCTGATCATCAAATCCGATAATGCCAAGAGAACATAACCTACTGAAATGCACAGAGCCAAGAGTGCATGTTGGCGGCACTGGGCACTGGCCTGGTTTCTAGGGTGTGGGCGGGGTCTCTTACCTCTGGAGAAGGGAATGTTATTGCTACAGAACAAAAGGATAGTTTAGAGATCTACATGCTTTGAAATTTGTGGAAACAGTTTGGTTCACTTTCCTGTGTCAGCCTGACTGTGCCCCTCTGCCCAAAACCAGGTCAATAAATGCAGCATTTGATGTTTCTGGTGCTGTGGAACCCCACACCAAACAGCACTAACCTCAAGCCCACTGCAGACCTTGAAGAGAAACTCTAACGTCATTTGCGAGCCAGGCTCTCTCATCCAACTTCAGTGCCTGACCTTATAAAATCTCTTCGGAGTGAATGTGAACCCATTCCCACACACACTCTCCAACATCGTATGAAAATGAAGGCCTTTATAGCCAAAAGGAGGGGGTTAGGGTGGGGGCTTGGGTGGGAAGTGACTCCACATTAATTCCCATGGTTTTTGGAACACGCTTAAAGGTCTATTGGTGTACACACCTTTAACCATACAAAAAGATGTAAATGTGAAACAAGTGAAACGTGTAGCTCATGCAGTTATGACTACACCTACATCTTTACTACAGCACACTAGTTCCACTCTCACTTTTATATATGTATGTATGTGTGTGTGTGTGTGTGTGTGTGTGTGTGTGTGTGTGTATTAGACACAGCAACATGTCATTCATAACAGGTCATTCATAAAAAAAGAAAGATTACTGTGAAAATGATGCATCTGTTCAGAGAACAAATGAAATGTCCATCAGTTGATTGAATCGTGAGAACACTGAACTGCTATGAGAAGTGTGGGGATGTATGGGGGTGTGTGGGGATGTATGGGGGTGTGCCAAATCTACCCGGTAACACAGCTAGAACAGACCTTGGAAATCACTCGTCCTCAGCTTAGGCTCCTATATGTATTAAAGGTGCCATACACACAACTTATAAGCCCCCCACTTATCCCAGTGACTCACCGCACTGGGACGCTACTCTGAAACATTCCTCAAACCAGTAACGTGATATAGGGCTGACTTTGCATGGAACCTATATAGGACTGATAAATCGTTTAGTCAAATAACACAGTATGTAGCAACATCTGGTTTATCATATTGTCATTAAAATGAGCCAGTCTTAATCAATCATTCCCTAACTCATCAGTGTATTAGAGGAAATTTATTAGATGATCCATGTGGTCTGCCTAATTGTAACCAACAGGTTTGTTTTGTTTTGTTTTTTGCTGTTTTGGTTTATTTTAATGACAAAGGAAATGCTGAGGTGAGGAATATTGATAGCATGTCAAGTCTTAAGCATTCTGTCAATACTTCCCACTTCAACTCGCCACAGTCCACAATGAAAAGTGACAGACAAAATGAAACAGCATAATCATAGGAGAGACAGCAGTACCTATCAGTGATTCTCTGCAATGCCAGTGTAGGATAGAAAGGCTGTAAAAAAATTATCTTCTCCCAGAGTCTAAGCTAGAAATCGAATCAACAACGAATGTGAACCAGATACCACGGTTTCTACCAAAACACCTAAAAAAAACCACAATGTGACATTTGGTTCAACAGCTGCTTGCTACCCAAGAGCTCTCCGTGTCTTGTCATTAGTGAGCTGAAGTTCTTTGAAACAACCAAACAACTTCTGCATGAACTACAGGCATTTCAAGCCATGACGCCGTCTTCACCGACGTCTTCAGCCAGTCTGATTCCAAGATGACTGTGTTCCCCTCGGCTCCCACAACACACTCACTTCTGGTTGCAATTAGACCTGAGCACACAACAGCAGAAAGGAACAAATAATACAGCGTTTGGTCCCAACCCACTGCTGGGTTGCTCCTCCCTCTCCTGTCGACAAACGGCCCATCAGATCAAAGGCAGACCTGGGGAAGGTTTTCCTCTGACTACGTGTCCTCCAGCTCACTTCAAGCCTGTCCAGACTTGCCTACGCAACTTGTCTGAGACTGTACTGTCTCGTAGATACTGAAAAGATTATGGACGTATCCCTCCCCATAACACAGACGGAGCCCCAGAGAGAGAGACAATTATACTGGATAAACCTTCCATCTGGCTGATAAAGCAGGTCAAGTTGAATGGATGCAGGAGAAAAGACCGTCAGCAACAGGCCACACCAGACAAAAGATGTAAGAACTCAAATATTAAAACAAGAAATTATAATCAGCAAACGGTGTTAAACCTCAGCTGCTGAACACCGTCCCAGGAAACCACCATCAAGCAAACAGAGCCTACATGCAGCACGTATACAAACATATGTACATGCATTACATACGTAAACACACACACCCACACACATTATATATGTGTATACATATATACACACGCACACAGCACATTCTGTGTTTATTTTTTGTATGTCCTAGGCATGAATCAGTTCACTCCATTGGGTGGGCTGACAAAAATCTGGTTTTAAAAGGCGCGCCGAATGCACTAAACACAGGTAATCCATATACAAGTAGTTAGACAAACGTAGCACGCACGTGAAATTCCTCATTGTTTGTGAATGAGTTCACTCCAGAAGAGTCGGCGCTCGCGGACGGATCAAGCGCGAGCCTCGCTGCACGCGGGGAGGAATGTTTGATCCCAGACCACTTCAAGAACACAAAGGGTACGCTGCAGTGTTGATCGAGTCAAAAGCCACGATGCTCTTCAAGTGAAACACCACCTAGCCATCAAGCCACGCTTTGTGCTGGAGGTGTTCCGCTACCTTGTTTTAACACAAACAACGGGTGTAATATATAGCCAATCTCAACTTGATTCCACGGATGTGTGCGCGGGGGGGAAGACCATCGAACAAATGACCGTCTGTTGTCTAATCATCACGAAATTACTGACTAACAATGAAAACAAGATTGGAGGTTTAAGTCGCTATTTCGCCGCTCTGGACACACGATACTCTTAGTCGCTGCGAATAGCTCGCTCTTTCGAAGGTTTGCAGTTTGCAGTCGCAAAGCGGTCGTCCGCTAGCCCTAAATGTCTGCTTGGCGACGACATGGGCGCGTGCCTTACCTGAGAAATCAGCCCGCGTTCATCGTTTCACTGCGGCGTGCAGCGCTCGCGCTTCTCCTCACAGTCTATTGTTCGTCGTCTGGACGGCGCGAGCCAACGACATGCTGCGTGCACGACTGATGCTTCGAATGTAGCGGACCGCGCGCTTGGCGTTACGGCGCTGGTGCTACTATAGACTTGGGGGGGGGGGGGGGGGGGGGGGGGGAGTAGCTCGTGCTACTCGGACTTGCACTCGGGCGCCGCTGTCGTCGGCTATTAATAACTAGAATAAACCTAACCCGTTGGAAAAGCCAGATGTACCTTGTGACATTGAGTTTCCAACATTGTGTGTCTTTTGGGGATCTATGTGAAAAATAATTAAACGTTCTAAACGTTTTTTTTTATTCTGGTTGCATTATCTGTTGGAAATGTTAGTATGCGGTAAAAGTATGTGGGCAGTAAAGTCTAAATTGTTGATTTTCACACTGACACCAGATGAAAGTGAAGAGGGTTATTCTGTCTTCGTTTTCTTTATTCAAGACCTGATTTCTGCGACCTCTTCCACGTCTCTGTTGTGTTACTATATTTCTTTATACATATTTCTTTATATTTAAATCAACAGTATCCTATTACAGAACCTGTGCCGTTCTTTCTTTGATTAAACTATGTGAAATGCATAATGTAGTTTTTGCCTGTTGAACAGTTAAAATTGTGCCACTAAGCACTGTCAAATGAGTCTGGAGCATTTTCATAAAATTACAGGAAATGTTTCTATACACTTAATTTTGTGTGTTCCTACAATAAGTCTCTGGCTTACAGTTGAACAATCACCTGGCCCTGGGTACACAACCCGGTTAAATAAGATTACTTCAAAGCAAAAGTACGGTGAGTGTAATTGTACATGTAGACCGGGTGATCAAAGACTCAGATGCTTACACCCATCTCCATGTATACCATGGTATATTGTATGCATGCATGTGTGTGTGTGTGTGAGGGGGGGGGTGAGCATCTGTGCACCTCAAAAATGTCCATTTAGTCAAGCTGTTGTCTCTTTATCTAGCACTACACTGAGTGCTGTGTTCATCTCTCTGCTCCTGCAAGCTTTGAGGAGAATGAACGTTAAATGTCTTTGGACCGATTCTTCCTCCAGCCCATAACAAGCCCTTCAATAATCAGTAGTCTCTCAGCACTCACAGCCCATAACAAGCCCTTCAGTAATCAGTAGTCTCTCAGCACTCACAGCACATGCATGGAATTTCAGTTCAGCAGCAGAACAAAGTTAGTGCAGATCCTCCAGTGGGTTCCTCCCCATAACCTGCTGCATATGCTGCAGCTGATATCCTGGAGGTGCTATACTGCCCCAACTTGTTCACATCAAAGCTGTGGGCACTTTCAGACCAGACTGCTACTATTAATTAACCTGTTTAGTTTCCAGTCTGTGTCTTTTTTAGTCTTTTTCGTTTTCATTCTGTCAGCCCTCCTTTTCTTAGGCGAAGTTACGGATTGTCTGTATCTCAGGACTCTAATTCCCAGGGCTGACAGTCTCTCCTGGTCCTCATCAGTATTGCTGTGGTGTGAGGAGCTGTACGTAAAGAGTAGACATCAGGCTCCCATGTCTTATGTTACTCACTGCTGCAGGCACACCGCCAATTATGAGGCCTGTCGATTTTGCCTGTCATTTGCCCAGTCTGACTTACTGTCAGGGTTTTGTTACAGTGACTGTGTTTTCTCTTGCTCTCTCTCTCTCTCTATCTCTCACTTTCTTTCTCTCTCTCTCTTACTCCCTCTCTCTCATCCTCTCCAGAAGTCTCTTGGTTCCAAATCATTATATTTTCATTATCTCCTTCCTCTGAGCCCCCTGTCCGCCTGCAACCACACCCCCTCTTCCTCTTCCTCTCTGTCTTACATCTTCTGTCTCTCTCTGTCATCGTGCTCCCCTGCCACGTGAGGAGTCAGTGAAAGATAAATTACAGGACCTCATCACCTCATTTCAAACCAAGCTTCATTTCACACGCCTGTCTGTGCATCACTCCACGAAGACCAAACCTCAGTGAACATATAACGGATCGTAATAAGAAGAAACCCCCCCCCCCCCCCCCCCACTACCCTCATCACCGTCCTTGTCATCATTCTCGGATGGATGTGTAGTCTCCGGTGCCCTCCACTGCTATTTCAATGTGTCTTGCACAGAGAAAGAAGGCAAATGAGAAATTCAGTCAAAACATTCCTCCAACATGTGGCCAGTGCTCTGATTTATCCGTGTTTGTTATCGCTCAAGTATGATAATTAGGACACTTAAAGAACCAAGTCAGTGTGACAGTAACCATAGGGACAGAGCGATTCCGTGACTCTCTTGCCACCCAGAGACGCCTCAGTCTTTTGGACCCACCTGTTTGTCTGATTAGAGTGCTCTGATTAAATCTTATATGCATCAGCCTGTTTCAAAGCACATTTCATCCAAACTGCGACCTTGTTTTAAGCCTTTAGTTGCATTTTGCCTGGCATTCACAGTCACACTGAAGAGAGATCATTCCACTTCCAGCGCCATCATCTAGATTTGTTAGTCCCAAAACATTCTCCATGTGTTTCTGTTACCATGTGAAGCACCATGACCCCCAATGTGTTTTCACCCCAAACACATATGTCCAGCCGCCATCCTATTAACCCCCCCAGGCATGGTCATCAGCACACACTCATGCTTAATTGCATCAGGAAGGACATGTGGGTTATTTATTTATTTTCAGCTACGGGAAGTGATAATGGTGACTTGGTGTCGGACTTGACACCTCACATATCTCTGTGCTCAACACTACGGCCTCTGAAGCTCATGCAAATTAACCAAATCTGGTCGGGGGTGGTGTGTACCGCCTCGCCCCAGTACTCTGGTGTGTGCTGGGAGATCCAGTTGGACTTACCCAGGATCCCCAGGCCCCTGCTGGGCTGCTGACAGTCTCCTCCTGGCACCTGGGGAGGAGCGATGAGATGCGAGCCAGTTTGAGCCGGAGACGTGTCCGCCCCTCCCTGACGCACTCCCACGGACAGCCACGGGGGCTTTTAGAGGACAAATGGCACATATGACGAGCTTCAGCTTCCCTGTAAATGTGTGTTTACCTTTGACTGCAATATATGACTGCTGTCATACACCACAAAAGGCTTAGGGAAAGGTTCTGAGCTCACATAATCCTCAGGAAAACATGGAGAAAGGGTTGCTCTGGCTATTTCAGTTTATTAAAAAAAACACATTTATAATCATTTATTGTTTTTGGAGATTATGATTTTTATATCTGTGACATTTAAATACGTTGTTGTTGCTTCTGTATACACAATGAATGTCATGGTTTTATTAATTATTTGATTTACAATGCAGAGTTTCACAGAAATTTTAATTGGGTTGTGTTGAATAAACAACTCACATTATCCTATGTGTGAAGGAATTGTGTGCTTCTAAACTAAATGGGTTAGAGGACAAACATTTGTAATAGCTAAGTTGCTTCTTTCAAGACCATTGACAAACTGTTGCATCCCAGAACCACTGGTTTAGTGTATTCAGGCCCAAACAGTGTTCTTCTGTTTCCACATCAACATGGCCTGCTTTAGAAGTCACCCCATGTCTTTGTTTCAAATTTCACTCTTAAAACACTCTCTAAAGACACACTGCTCTGCACTGTATAGGATAAACACGGGTGTTGCTTCATGACTTTGCATGTATATTTGCTGTGTAATTACACTGTACCAATGGCAAGATTCGGAATTTAAGCTTACAATCATGCATGATCGCTGGGTTGCACCAGTGGTAAACTGGAGACCACTGGTACCAGTAGTATCAGATGGTATGGTGCTTCAGTCTCTATTATTAGGAGTTGTTTACAGCCAGCTCCATGCCATAGAGAACTTGCTTGTGAGGTTCATTACTAGTAAAAATATTAAAGAAATAGCTAGAGTCAAATAAAAGACATGGATGAATAATTACTATTATATCAATAACAGTCTGCCATAAGCAGAAGCAGAGAGTCAGCAAGATCAGATACATTTCAAATTAAGCAATATTCCTAAGGGTATTTGTAATGATCACATAATCCAGCGTACTGTACATGCACACATACAAATGGCAGGAAATTGAAGCCATCTAGACAATTTGGATTGTTATTAGAGATACAGCATGGTGCAGCTCAGATCTGAATGTGTGAGGCAAAATGTCTCATCGTATTAGATTAGCATAATCACGGTGACACACAACGAATCCATGATGGCACAATACTCTCTAATGCCCAGTGGGTCAGACCTGCCTCATTTACTTATCAGCACAGTTCAGGTTAATGCGTTCATTACCAAATCAGCCCCGCCAAATCAAGTATTCTCTGTTAACGTCCTTGAGAGGACGGATTTGTCAGCATCATTCGACAAGTGTGGTACTCTTATGTTAAACATCAGTTCAAAAACAAGGCTTCTTCTGAGCTCTGAAAGGCAGTGAGATACGTTAGGTTTCTGTCCTCCAGGCTGTGTGTGTGAGCTCTGATGGTGATGGCCAGCAGCACGTCTACACCAGGCATGGCAGCAGTTGCAGATGGGAATATCTAATCGGAGTAAATCACTAATTCATGCGCTGTGGCCTGTGCGCTACACAGCGCCCACGCCTTCACTGTACACAATTAAGCAGGGGAGCTGGTGAGAACCATTTAAATACACCCCCCTCCTTTTCCGGAGCGCATTGACTTGGTTCAGTCCTCCGCTGATAGAAGAGGCAGCCCTTAACCGGCAGGAACTAGGTTGTTTCCATGGCGACAGAGGCTGTGACGGACACCAGTGTTCGTGTGTTTGTGTGTGTGTACGTGTGTGTGTGTGTATGCGCGTGTGTGAATGTGTTGGTCCAACATAAGAGATGCTCAGACTGGAAACTCGGTGAGCGTTCCCAGTGAGCGTTCCCAGTGAGCAGTCCCAGTGGAGACACAAGCAGTGGTGCGGAACAGGAGCAGAGAGCTTCCCGAGTTGGACTTGTTGTGGCTGGAGTGGTACGGCAACACTCAGGTCCCCTGTGCTCCTCCCTGTACGCCTGTTTGCGTTACAGGACCACGGCGCAAAGACGTGACATAAAAGGTCTTGTTGTTTTGGATCCGTGCATCAGGACGTTGAGTTTGATACGTCACAGTGACAATTGCGGTGAAATGAATTGGTATGAATAGAAAAATATCTTCAGCACATATTTCTAGGTTTCAAAAATGTTATCCTGTTCGGAAAAAAATCATGGTGTCTCACCAAGCTATGGGTATATCTTTTGATACCGAGCTACGAACAGGAGCCTGTACAGTGAACAGCACTAGAGTTGTCCTTACAGGTATATGTCTACACACCTTCTTTCTTTCTACACACGGTGTGTGTGTCTCTGCCCTGACCCACACACCCTCTGGGTCTTCGGCTTTTGGCACATTATTGCTGAATATACATTTTTATTTTTATAAGAGCAGTTGGTAGCGATTTCTGGGTCTCAGACAGCAATCTACCAGGCTGCTTGAAAACCTGTGATCTTATTTTGTATCTTTCTGTAACCACTATTTGCTCCTTCACCAGACTGATAACATCATTAAAGGAAATAATGTGACGCTACTCTCCTTGCCAAGAAAGGCTTTGATTAAAGAGACTGGGGAGTGGGTTTTACAGTAATCAAAGTAGGACAGCAATTCCAAAGATCTCTGTAAGTATCCAGCATTCTCCTGCAGCACTCAGGAGTGTAATTACACAGATAGTGGGGATGGTTCTATGGGCACGAGACATACATACTGCAGCCATTAAATCCACCATTCTCTGGTGAGAAGGTTTGTGTTCACTAATCACAGACATTGTGATGGAGATTGCATTGCGTCTGTTACATGTTCAGTGGCAGAGGCACACAAATTAATAATATGACTTTCTAATAGAGTCATAATACTAAATAATATGGCTTTCTAATGGAGTGAGAAAGGTCTTAGTCTCAAATTTCAACCATTAAAGGAATAATTAAGCAAAAAGGAAGTAAAGGGTAAAATCTGTACCTTTTAGAACAAACAAGGTAGTCGATTTTGAATTCTGAAATATGATTTTTAAGAAGCAGGTAAGCATGGCTTATATAATACAAGCACTATAAAGGTGTGCTTGAAATTGTGTTATTCACATTCTGCACTGCTAAACCTTTCAGACAGCTCAACTGTTCAGACAGCTCAACTGGAAGTCAGTAACAAACAAAGATCATTTGCAATTTAATGTAACCATAAATCACAATAAATTTCTCCACAACAACAAAGTAATATTACTGTATACTACACATGGGGGAAGGGGGGAGGCTGAGAGGGATAGAGAAAAGGAGAGAGAGAGTGAGAGAGAGACATATAGAGAGAGATAGAGATAGATAGATAGAGAGAGAGAGAGGCAGAGAGAGTTGGCGGGTCTGTAATAGGCAGAGCCTGAGGTTGTTTCACTTTGAGATGAACTCTTGTGCATTATCACCAGCAGGTTTAAATACATTTCTTTGAGGTTCTGAACCTGTCACCTTATGGCTATGGATATGAAAAGCTGCTTCATCATCCATCATCCTGAATGATTTCCACAGTTAGGCCAGGATTCCTATGTCTGTGCTCTCTCCATTGGTCAGTGGAACTAGGCAGATCACATGTTAACCAGGCCACTCATCTAACTAAAGCTAGGATGGGTAATCCAGCTCACCTCAAAGCACTAAAGGCTCTTCACACCTTGAATATAAACTCAGCATAAGCACACAGACAACTAGTCATATCAAATCTGTATACTGAGGAATAATAATAAGGATACATTTTTTAATTTTATATTATATATATTTATACTGTGTGTGTGTGTGTGTGTGTGTGTGTAATAGATTTAGTCCATTTCAAGTTGTACTGAACTCACAGTATATATCTCTATATGTTAATGCTGATAAGGGAAGACCTGTCTGAGGTTAGTCTGCCCCAATATGTGAGTGTTATCTGCTATTGTCACGGTACAGCCCCAGACTCCTCCCCTTTGGGCGTGTGTTTATGTCATCTACATAGACATCTGCGTCTGTGTATCTTCGTGGGTGTGGTTGTGTCCGAGCGTGTTCGTCAATCTCACCTGTGGCTCGTCTCGTCATCACTCGGGGTTTATGTGGTCTGTCTATTTAATGTGCGCTCGCGCAGTGTCCCGTGCTCGTCTTTGTTTGAGTCTGTTAAACACTAAATGTGTAAGTGTTATGTGTGCGCTGTCTGCGCTCATTTGTGTATAATTAAAAGTGGCATTTGTGACAAAGATAGGACTCCGTGCCTCGTCCTTATCCCGCACCCCAGCGTCACAGCTATATGTTCACATTAACTATCTGGCCACCTGGCCATCTACATGAAAAGACAAAAAAGATTTGGTGAGCCAGCCAGGGTGACATACAGAGGAGTGGGGCGGTGTAGACAACCCCAGCGTGAGGAGTTGATGTTGTTATGAGACAAACGTGGGCAGTTGGAATTGTACAGTAGGCTCTGTAGGCAGAGGTGAAAAGCAGTGTGACAAATAGTTCCATTGCCTGAGAATGTGGTTGATACTACTACCGTGAAATGGAGTGACCAATTGCTTAAAAAGGTACAGGTGGTTAAAATCCCTAATGTTATAGAACCTGTGAGCAGTTCAATAGATTCTGTTCCACTAAAGGTTTTATATTTGGGTTCCTTTATTTTACATTATTTTATGGTGCCAAGAAAACCAACAGGAAATCCTTGTGTCATAGAAAGTCTATGAGAAAGAAGGCACTCTGCCATAGAACAAGAGACACAGTGGTAGAAGAGAAAACAGCTGATAACAAGTTTCAAGATGAGAGAAACAGACAACACAACTAATAAAACTATAGAGGACAGAAGGGAGGTGGCGGTTTAGTATGGAGTGACATTAGTAGTGTGTGTGTGACAAAAAGGGAAAATACGGAGGTTTCAGGAGCAGACAGTGAAAATGAAAGCGGTGAATTCCTCAATTTGCATATTCTCAGAATCTAGACAATATCGGTTTTCTTCTTTCTAGCAACCACATAAGCCAAACAATGTTTACCTATCAGCTAAACAAGAACAAAAATAACATAGAACCTGGATGGTGTTAGTAGACCATAATTACAATAAATATAGTTACCTCAGCAGTGGAAAATTACCATACTATGTAAAAGAGGAAATATTCTGTGCATGCATGGGTTTCTGTGGTGAGAGAGGATCTGTATTAACATTATAGATTTTATTCCAGAGGAAAGATTTAAAGTGCCAAAGTCCTGGCAGAGAAACCCAGACACAGACTTAACAAAATACATACTGGAGAACACTTATACTGCTGTTGAACACAAGTTGTGTGCTATTGCAAAATACCGAAGATTCGGTGTAGGACAAACAGAACACATTCAGTGGTCCGAAAGAGTAAAGTGGCAGGAGACACTGATAGTGAAGAATGTGAAATAGCACTGATGGGTAATGGACTTGATGTACTGATAAGTTATTGATATACAGGTGGGCATTCCATGTTCAGAAAGTAAAAGTCCTCACCAGGATTTTGCTCAGGCTTCCTGTATTGTGTTGATTCCACTAATTCTACCTGCCACTAATTAGAAAATCCAGCAAGCTTGAATAAAATGAAGGACTTTTACTTTCTGAACCTGGAATGCCCACCTCAGGGCTATACTGATGTGATATTGATATGCTGTACCTATTGAATGCAAAGATAAGCACTGTATGTGTACCATGGACCTTTGCTGATATTAAAGGAATGCCCAACAACCTAGAGAAACAGGAACCAGGTAAACAGGGCTAGCTAACCAAGTATGAGCTATTTTGACAGCGTTATTGAGCCATTTTCTAAACAGCATGATTAGCCGTCTAATGAAATACCAGCGCATCAACCACACATTCTCCTGCTAATACAACTCACAATCGATGGAACTGTGGAACTGGTATAGAAAGTCAGGAAACGAAATCCACACAGGCAAAAGAATGTGCCCAGTAGACTGAATTGGATAATCACATTACCACTTCTCCTAATGAGCATGAGTTGGAAAAATCATAGGAAATCATAGCACACATTGGAAGCCTGATGGAACCCTCCTTGGCAACACATGACCAGAGCACATAACCAGATCACATGCCCAGCGCACATGACCAAATCACATGACCAGATCACATGACCAGCGCATGTAACTCTGGAGATGGAACAAACACGAGTTGAAACACACAGCTGAAACTGAGTAGTCAAATACATCATTCTTTATATGGTTGAATGAAGGAATTCAGCTAACCTGACAAAGAACAAGAGATGCCTGGCACCTCGCCAAAACCAGACAACCGGATCATAAAAGGATGTGGACTGAAACCATGGTCCAGGGACCAAGCTATCCTAGCAACAGCTACATTGGTTAGAGGACTGTCCTCGGAGTGGACAGCAGCCGAATGACCTCGCTGACTGAGCTGTTGTTGCAGCTGAGAGACAGGGCGGGACATGAAGCAGTCGAATGTCCTCCACCGACCACTAATGAGTCCCTCTACATGGTGCGAAATCTCACACAGAGACTAAAAGACACACAGACTCATGAATAGACTTGACACCAAACAGCTAGGGTCATAGTCTGTGAGGATATTAGGTCTTTGAAAAGTGGCAGGAAAGAAGAATTGTTAGAAGCAGTTCGAATACACACATCACCATAACCTGGGAACCAATCAAATACTACATGAAGAAAAGCTTAACCAATGCAAAAAAGTGTGATTTGATACCTAACCCTAACCCTAACCCCAACCATAACCTTAACCTTAACCATTTTGATATTAATGCTTTTGATGTAAAAGTGTCATTGTGATCTTTTTGGGTGAATATTTCTGCTATTTGCTTTAAACAATTTAGATATTTAGATAAACGATTAAGTATATATGTAATATTACTTTTATATTCTATACTTGTATGAAATCTTTCCTATGTGTTAAGATGTGACTCGGGAGGGAAGGTTGCATTGGGCTATGCTGTGTTTCAGTGCAAGTGGCCTTAGGCACCACCTGTGCGCCAAACTGTACCCGTCGCTGGAAGAGACATTACAGGAAGTGGCCAGCACAGCTGAGTAATAGAAACAGACAGTATCGCGCCATGCTGCACTCACAGTGCATATCTGTTAGTATTGATGAGAGAGGAAGATGGAGACATATCAGAGGTTAGTCTGACCTGATACACGAGTCCTATCTCCTTTAGCTGTGTTCTCCTCGTTTTAGCTAGCCAATCAGCTGCCTCTGGTCTAGTGATTACTAGGGGGCTGTGGATCACGCGTGCCCAGAGTGGTGGGCAGACCGGCGCCTGGGGAGCAGTTGGGGTTAGGGCACCTCAGTCATGGCCTTAGGCCTGGGACTCGAACCCACGACCCTCTGGTCACAAGACCAGTTCCCTATCACAGGACCATGACTGCCCCATGACTGATATACTATCATGGTCTGTCTGACAGTGTTTAACACACACACACACACACACACACACACACACACACACACACACACACACACACACACACACAAGTGTGTGTCTAATCTTAAAATATTATCATTTGAAGGTTAAAAGTTTATATTTACCATATTTTTATTTGCCATATTATCTCATATAACAAACATGGACTTTTGCCCCTCATGACACCCACAAGTATAAATTTGGGAACAAAAACTGTTGTGTGATGAAGACTTACTGTAAAAGTTACTATTATTATTATTATTATTATTATTATTATTATTATTATTACTACTACTACTACTACTACTTTTATTACTTTTTATTACTACTACTACCACTATTATTATTATTATTATTATTATTATTATTATTATTATTATTATTATTATTATTATTACTATTATTATTAATATTATTATTACTACTACTACAGTTACTACTATTACTATTACTACTACTACTATTATTATTACTACCCCTTCTGCTACTATTACTACTACTGCTACTATTACTACTACAACTTAATGCAAATATCTGTCAGCCATTTTTTTCACTATTTAAAAGATATGAAGTACCATGGGTGGTAGTTTTAACTGCTAAAATTATTAATTTGTGGTTTAATTAAATACTAGCATCAGATTAGACCTTATATAAAGAAAACACAGAAACCTCTTGTGTGCTCTCTGTCTCATTAGTGTGCAAACTGTTCTCAGCCCTAATGACATACTGCTAATCTCATTGTAGCGCTTGCCTGCCAATAACTCTTTCTTGTTAATCTGTTTTATGTTTCATCTCTACATGTCGCCATTCTAATGTTGTACTAAATGTATATGGATACTATTGGGTATTGTAAGGAAATTAATCAGTTTAAGCAGACAGTAAGAATCAAGGGAATGAGATGCTCCAACTCATCCACACTACCTACATTGGTCATAATCTAGGGAGTGTGAACATGGTTGTAATCTAGGGAGTGTGAACATGGTCATAATAATCTTGGGAGTGCGAACATGGTCATAATCTAGGGAGCATGAACATGGCGGATCTCAGCACACTGACTCATTCTCATCCTTCATCTACTCCACTGACTCCACTGATCTCCCTGTGGACATCACTGCAGAAGGGGGTTTGCTGCTCATCCACATGTGCTGGTCAGGAGAGCAGTGCTTAGGCCCTGCACCGTCACTGTTTCCAGGTGCTCATCTGCTGCAGAGTCCTAATGGACCGCTGGTCCTTGACACAACACTTAACCAAGTCTAAGGGCTTTACTGTGCAGCATACAGCAGATAGACTTCCCAGGACTGGTGCCCTGGGTCCAGTGAGAAGATGGAGCGGGGAGGAGACGTCAAGGATGGGAAAGGTGTGGAACTCACACAAAAAACCCCCAAAACCAATCAGTTGATTCATTTTCACATGGCAACAGTTACACCTTTTCATGAGTTACGAGAGAAAAGTACCAATAAAGGCAATGCATTTGCAACGGTTTTAATTACCTCGGTCTACATTGCATGCAAACAGGAAGGATGTCACTGAAACCACACACACGCACAAATCAAAACCCATACTGAGTAAGTACAGACTCTGTGCATCTCAAATTTCAGGGTACAGCCTGTCAGTCGATGCTGTTTGTCTATCATGCAACCAGAAATGGTGATGAATATGCACTATCAGTTCTCTTCACTCCAGACTGAAATGAACACTTTCCGTCACTTTAAATAGCATCATCTGAGTACATTTTTACAGGAATTAGCTTAATCAGTAAACGCATCTGGTATACACATCACTAAACTAGTATAGTATATATCAGTAAATAGAGAATGCAGAAATTTTTCAATGGTGAAAACTGAAATACGCCATACAAATTTTCATTAACAAAAAATCTTTCAATGGATTAGGAAAACAAAACCAGGATGAAGGGGTGATTTGCAGAACCCTGTAAACTGTAACAATATCGAAAGGCCTTTTTCATTCATTTACAAATTAAGTGACCATACACAGAGCTTATTGGAAATCCTAGCAAAGTAAAGAGGAAATTCTATGAGCAGTACATGTAGTGGAGGAAAAGCAGTTTTGCAATGAAATATAACTAAAGCACAAAAACGTAAACATTAGGCTTTATAATACCCATGACTTAACAGCACTGCTCATGAAGAATGAAGAAATTAAAATGCCTTGTGTATTTCAATCAACAAATTATAAAGAATATATATATATATATATATATATATATATATATATATATATATATATATATATATATATATATATATATATATATAATGATGCATTTTCCTCATTGATGTGGGTTTCAGTCAATCCAGGTGGAATAAATGGACAGAATTCCTGTCGATTATCACATATTTCAACAAGTCAGGTTAGATGTGTATAAAACATCATTTATCATTTTCAATAGGTGGTCTTTAAATGAGGTCACTTATGAAAGGGAAAAACGAGCTTGATCTGAGACTGCAAAAAAAATCCCTTTAAAATGTTTGCTTTAAGAAGGATTCACTTTAAAATGTTCACTTTAAAAGAATTCAATAAAAAATGTTCACTTTAATAATAATTCACTTCAAAATGTTGATTTTTAGAATTCACTTAAAAAAAAAGGTTCACTGTAAAATACTAACCTGTGTTATTTTCTTGCCAATAGCAAAGGCATCAGAGTCGGGACACATCAGTTCAACTGGTGGTTATACATGCACACGTACCTCCTTGAATATCTGATGCTTATGGGGGCTGAAGAGATAGACGGGTGAGGAGTGGGGTGAGGGGCGTGTGATGTCTGCAGCAGCTAGGCAGTATAGCACAGTATACATTCAAGGTTTAGCAAAGGTCTTCGTATGGTGTGTGGCAGCGGAAATGCACTGGTATGACATTCAGATTAGAATAATAATAATAAAAAAAGGAAACCGCTAAACTTTTTCCATTCCAAATGCACAAACACTCATGCAGCCGTGCGTAGATTGCCATATGGAACATTTCAAAGGAAAACGCTTGGATTTGCAACACGGAAATGTGGGCATAAATTAAACATATAATAATGTAAATATATTATATATAAATAAATAATATAAATCAGTAAGTCCCTCCAAACCGTCTTGCACAAACACTATCGACACCACTAGAAATCCTTAATATTTAATAATTTTGCAGCTTACACCTGCATTCATCACAGGATGCATAACCAGCTAGTGAGCGTACCTGTAAAAGTAATTGAAGCAGCTTTTGTGTCTGGACATAACTGTCCCAGATCAGTGTGAGCTTCATCTGCCCGATCGCCCGCAGGAAGCCTGTGTTCTGCTAGAGATGAATCATTTGATTCCATATTTTGAAAAACAAATGCAAATGGAAACGCATTATTTGTGGGAATGAGTATCCTGCATTTTCTCTGCCTTCTCATGTGTTCATGGATTCAGTAAGTGTGTTGCTACATAAAGGCCCTATACCACAGCATCTGTTACACCATCACTGCAGAGACTAGGCTGAAACTACTGATGTCATAGTAAATGTTTAAAATACTGCAGAGAGTTTATGTTCACAATCTGTAAATTGTGAACATAAACACGAAACAGTGGAAAATGGGAGATATTGATTGACATCACCTTCCAGAGGTATAGATGAGAAAAACATTCTGTGACCCCTGTGGCCATTCAGTCTATGGGAAAATCATGTTGACCTATGTTATCTCAGCTGGACAAGCATGTGTGTACGTTTGTCTATGTGTGTGTGTGTGTGTGTGTGTGGTTAAACTGAAACCTTAGTCACATTTTTCTTTCCCTTTTCTGTCGAAGGGACTCGGCTGCTACACTGAAGGTTGTGACTTACATGAGCTGCTGTGTGTCATTGTGCATTGCCCAGAGCTCACAGTGACAGCAGACCCAGCGCTGCCCTGGTTTTCTGCTGTTTTTCCCTCCACCAATGACGGTACAATAATAGTAGGAAAGTTCCGCTGAGAGCAAAGCAGGAAGAGACAGACAGAAAAAAAATATTAGAGAAATGTGGTGTGTGTTGTACACACCAGTCCAACATCACTCCCAGTCCAACATCACCCTCAGTCCAACATCACCCCCAGTCCAACCCAACCCCAGTCCAACCCAACCCCAGTCCAACATCACCCTCAGTCCAACATCATCCCCAGTCCAACATCACCCCCAGTCCAACATCAACCCCATTCCCCAGTACTACACCAGGCCCTCATGCCCCTGAATGCTGGACTGGATCTAAAGGAAAGTTCTGGTGTGAGAGCTGGGAAAGTGACACAGGGTGCAGAGTCAGACTGACTGATGGAGACTCTAATGCCGTCTGTCCATTCAAAATGAAAGCCATATATCGAGTGCTTCTGGGGTTTAAAATGTCTCCTATTGATTTATAATAAATCACTGGAATACTAGGGCCACTCTTAGCACCCTCACACTCCCTGACTCACATTTTATTTTCCTCATGACGCATTTCTCCTTATAGTAGATGAGCACTATGACTAGAACTATTGAGAATGTGTGTGTGTGTCTCTGTGTGTGTGTGTGTGTGTGTGTGTGTGTGTGTGTGTCTCTGTGTGTGTGTGTGTGTGTGTGTGTGTGTGTGTGTGTGTGTGTGTGTGTGTGTGTGTGTGTGTGTGTGTGTGTATGTGTGTGTGTGTGTGTGTGTGTGTGTGTGTGTGTGTCTCTGTGTGTGTGTGTGTGTGTGTGTGTGTGTGTGTGTGTGTGTGTGTGTGTGTGTGTGTGTGTGTGTGTGTGTGTGTGTGTGTGCGTGTGCGTGTGTGTGTGTGTGTGTGTGTGTGTGTGTGTGTGTGTCTCTGTGTGTGTGTGTGTGTGTGTGTGTGTGTGTGTGTGTGTGTGCGTGTGTGCATACTGTAACTTCTTCCCTCAGGGTCTCCTCCTGTCACAGTCAGGGAGCAGTGTGGGGTAATAAGGGGATGGATGAGAAATACTGCATTATGGGAGAGATGATGTGATCCACCCACATACCCCCCCCTACACCCACCTTCGCCCCTGCCCCCTGTTAAATGTCCCACCATCATCTGCCCCAGTCAGCAAAGTGCATGGCTATTCTCAGGAGCCCGTGTTTAACCCCCCTCTCCTCCATGCGCCCCTGCTCCAACACCAACACACGTCCTTTAAGGCTGGGCACTTCTGTGTGGAGCGGATCTTTATGATATGGGCAACATACTCCCAGTACTGGCTGTGCTATCGATTTGACCCTAATGACGGCTTGTCTGCGGTTTCTATGGGACAAGCCCTCGGTGGTTCAGATAGCTTCACTGTTATTGGAGAAGGATACCCCTCTGAGCAGAACAAGTTCACAGCACACACTGTAAGCAGTCAACTAGACACAAACCTTTCTTTCAAACCCAGATCGCAAGGTCATCCAGACATAAACGACATACTCAGTAACATGATACCGTTTGGCAAACACAGTTTGCGTGTCTTGCGGATTATATTTCTTTTTAGAAATATTCACAGTCATAACTCTTTCTGTATTTCACATAATATTCATTATATTCATCATTCACTGAAAAGCAAGCCTAACTTATCTACTTGCTCACGGCCACACCTGTGATTCCAAAAGAGGCTTGGGGAGGAACCTATCCGTCACACCAGCGCTCCTCTGTCCACGTTCTGCTCATGCCGACATGGACGTTCCTGATGTAAAGCATCCATACACTTCCTCTGCTCCAGTTTGGCCGTGCATTTTTCCACCGCTTGGAAATGTAATCAGAAGAGGAATGACAGAACCGGGAGGAAGAGGAGAGCTTTGCGGGTGCTGCCTCCCCCCCCCCCCCCCCCCCCTTTCCCCCCGAGATGAAGGTCAGCTGGGTTGTTGGAGAGGGTGAAAATACCAAAGGGAGAGCCACTTTAGATTGATGACAGTGGAGAAGGAGGATTTTGTGTGTGCGTACACGTCTAGTCTGATGAATATGCTCATTGTAGGACAGACAGAACGGAAACTGTGAGTGGTATAGGCAGACAGCTGATATTTTTACCTTCCTGTAATCAGAAGAAGTTTCTCTTTCATCAGAGCCTCTAAGCCTGGAGAATAGGCCATCACAGGAAGCATATGGGAGAGAGAGAGAGAATGAGAGAGAGTGAGTGATGAGTTACCAGGGAAATGAATGTGAAAATAGACAATGGGTAATAATTATAATTGCATGTAATGCCTTAATTTATGCATATATTTTGATGCTTACATTTTATGCATTTTATGCTTACAGAGTTTTAAAAATCCCAGAACTGCTTCTTGTAAATGAAGAACTATCTTACAGCTGGATCCACAGCTGGGATTTAGAGGAACCGGTCTATCCATAACGTTAACCCTTCCATTTCATCCACTTTTGTCCAGTCAGCTGAAGGGCCTTGACATGGGAAAGACCACGTGAGCTTCTCATGAGGAGACTAGGAGAGGCTAAAATGAGAAGACCTTCACCTCTAAAAGTAGTCCTCAACGTAAAACCTTTTTTTACCTGATAATCTCTTGGAACAACAGCAGTAGATTAGATCCTAATTTAAAATGTGTCCATGATGTCGTACAAAGACTGCTGTCAGTGCAAAAAACAGTGTAGCTGAAATGGACCAAAGAAATGGAGCATGGCTCCTGAGCCCAAGAAAGGACTTTAGTGGTCTTTGTAGACACCATCTCTGAAACCGTTAGGAGCCTCTCTAAACCTCTTATAAAACTCTCTGGAAAATGTGTAATGGACTTGAACTCAGTTCCACCCCCACCCTAATCATATTCTCTGTAAAATACCGCACTTCCTTGATTAGATCATCCATGGGGAGTCAGATGACCATTCGTAGTAATCCTCCCAGAGTTTGGGCAATGTTCCCGATAATCCACCCATGTATATTTGGACAAGTGCAGCATTGTCTGTAGCTGTTTGGACAGTGACACGATTTTGCTTCTGTATTCTATCAGGATCTGAACTGTGACTGCGGTTGTCAGGCTAGACAGCAAAAATATTGCTTTTAAAATTTTAGAAATTTTTTATTTAGAAATGTAAACATATAAATGTTTTACCATTTCATGTAGGACCATAAGTTATTGGGAATTCGATCACATTGCTACCCTGGCAAATTAGCTAACATGGGACTGAGCTGCTAGCATTACGGGGCTGAGCTGTTATTGTTATGGGACTGAGCTGGTAACATGGAGCTGAGCTGCTAATGTTGTGAGCTGTGCTGCTAATGTTATGGAATGCTTCTAGCATTATGGAGCTGAGCTGCTAATGTTATGAGCTGATCTGCTAACGTTATGGAGCTGATTTGCTAATGTTATGGAGCTGATCTACTAATGTTATGGAGCTGATCTACTAATGTTATGGACCTGAGCTACTGACGTTATGGAGCTGATCTGCTAACATTATGGAGCTGAGCTGCTAATGTTATAGAGCTGAGCTGCTAATATTATGGAGCTGATCTGCTAACGTTATGGAGCTGATCTGCTGTTATAGAGCTGATCTCCTAACATTATGGAGCTGAGCTGCTAATGTTATAGAGCTGAGCTGCTAACATTATGGAGCGGATCTGCTAATATTATGGAGCTGATCTGCTAATATTATAGAGCTGATCTGATAACGTTATGGAGCTGAGCTGCTAATGTTATAGAGCTGAGCTGCTAATATTTTGGAGCTGATCTGCTAACATTATGGAGCTGATCTGCTAGCATTATGGAGCTGATCTGATGTGCTAATGTTATGGAACCGAGCTGCTTTGCTCTTCCTCAGCCTGCTGATGCTTCTTCATTAGAAAATATTAATTATTAAAAAGG
This sequence comes from Brachyhypopomus gauderio, assembly GCF_052324685.1. Taxonomy (NCBI): domain Eukaryota; kingdom Metazoa; phylum Chordata; class Actinopteri; order Gymnotiformes; family Hypopomidae; genus Brachyhypopomus; species Brachyhypopomus gauderio. The sequence continues at coordinate 7,139,848 of NC_135214.1, forward strand.
ATTTGAAGTAGGGCTAAGAAATAGTACTGGCCTTGAAAAACTCTTCTCTCTGTCTCTGTCTCTCTCCCTCTTTATCTCTCTCTCTCTCACTGTCTCTGTCCCCCCCAACCTCAGCTGGCTCGATCAGGTGCAGGGTCTGCAGACATAGGTCACATCCAGTGCTCTCTCTCAAATTGCTGGGCAGAAGAACTTGTATGCTTTTAAAATCATGGAGGGTGATTTTCTATAGAAGTGACAGCCACAGTGATACATTCTGTCCAATAATTAAGTTAATCTGAGTTAGTCTTACTTACAGTCTTGTTGGTATTGCGATCAAAATGAAACAGTATCCTGGTGATACTGAGAAACTGAGGACTGCAGGAATTGTGACTAATGATATCAAAGGACACACTAAAGTACAACAAGGTGTTATGCACATACATCAGATAGGAGCCAAAAGTGTAACAGCCCATGACAACAGGTTTGTCAAGAGAGTAACATCATAGAAACACGAGCAAAGTTACTGCTGGTCAAATATCACTGGTGCCTGCATTCACGGTTAAGCAATGAAAAACAATACCTTGTAAAATTGAGTTGCAATTTAGTATTCTTTCTGCTTCATGTATCTTTGCAGATGTCATTAAATTCAAAGGTTTGATCTAAAAGATTTAAATGATGTGAAGATGCAATCACAGCCTTAAATTGGGAGTTCTGGTCCAACAGTTTCTTTTGTAAATGTTGATGTGGTGTTGTGAGTGTCTCCTCTCAAACAGCCTGAGTGGTATAGATTTGTGGGTGGACAGATTGCACTGAACTGCCTCATGGTTCTCGCATGGAGAAATGATCAGAGTGCAGTGACAGGATCAATATGAGCACCAGACTGCAGAACCTTTAATGTCTTTAATCCAGCTCTGGTTCAGGTGAGACAGCTTACAGGTACACACACACACACACACACACACACACACACACACACACACACACACACACACACACACACAGACAAATTAATAGTGAAAAAAGAGAAAGAAGGATAAAGAAAGCTAAGGAAGCTATGAAGTGAACATTTAGGAATGCAGTATGAATGGTGTGAGTGGAGAGCACTGAACGCTGGTGGAAAGCCCCGTGGATGTCCTGCGTTCAGGAGAAGGTGTGTGAACGGCCACAGGCTCCACGGTGGGGTGGCAGGAACAGCAACAATTACACCAGCCACCTGACTCCATGCCTGCAAGAGAGAGGCATTCTTACCATAGCCGTAGCTCCCTCTGGCAAACACCAATCAAATTACAGCCCACAGAATACACCAGTGTCCACACACTACTGTTACTCTCTCTTCTACAGCCGCCTAACCTGACCTGGTTTCCCAATGATTTTATGCTGTTTTAATGAAGACCAAGCTGAGCTGTGCACACTTCAGTCACATTGTTAGTTAGACTGGTCTCCAGTGCGCACTGGAGGTGTTAATACAGTACTGCTGTTAAAACCTGAAAGTCCAAAATAACAATGTGTAAAACCTTTTAGCCTTCTCAAGGTCGCAAATGTTCTCCTGGTGGTCTCTCAAGGGAAGGGAAGCCCACTTAAGTTCTGAGGACTGAACAGGGCGCTATAATGGCAGTGCTGCATTGGTTACCATAAGGCAGGTAGCCGGGTCTTTGTTATCTATCGTTCTTCTCTTTCTATATATTTCTCTTTTTCTTTTTCAAATAAAATCAAATGTACTTTATTGGCATGACAGTAGCACTGCTGATACACACACACACACACACACACAATAATAATAATCATGAGGAAAGATGAGAAGAACATCAGCATGATCCAAAATTAAAGACAACAATAACAGTAAATCAAGACTTTAGACAGACTCTGTCTGTTTCTCTCACTCTCGTTCTCTCTCTCCACCCTCCCCTCTCTCTTTGTCTCTCTCTGTCTCGCACCACCATCTCCCCTTCTTTCTGTCTATCTCTCTCTCTAACTGGAGGTCTACCATCTATGCATCTGGCCCACTGTAAACAGGTCAGTTTTTGTGAAGAGGTCCATTTAAGGAGGTCAAAAAAGACATTTAGGTACATTTAGTTCCATTCTCCATTATACCTAAATGAAATATCTGAGTGATTAGTAGTGCTGCCTTAAATAGCCCACAGATGTTTCTTCCATCATGGCAACCCCCACTATATTGGCTAGTAACTTCATTAGGCTTTGAAGCAGCAGGTATTTAATGGTCATTTAGTCAAAGTATCATTGCACAAGTGTTATTACATGTTGGTAAGTGAAGCCCTGCGGTTGGCTTTGGGCCAAATAGTTAGACTTAACTACAATGATATACTGTATAATCTATCAGTTCACTTTGGATATCCTTGTGGTCTGGCTATTTTATTAAATAAAAAACAAACAGTGCCAAAGCAGTTAATCATGACTTGTGCATTAACAACAAGATATATAAAGATCCTCATTTGAAATGATGCTGTATTGGAGGTTCCTTAGAGCAGACATCATTATATGGAGAGTTGTGATTTAGCTTTCACACAGGAGCATTCTGTTTGTGACTGGTGTTTCTTCCTACAAAAACACACACACACACACACACACACACACACACACACACACACACACACACACACACACACACACACACACAAAGCTTATTGACTGTCAGACTGGTTTCTTGGGTGTGTAGAGACGGACCCAGATATTCTGCAGGAAAATCAAACAAGGACCCATTAGTTCATTTTAACCAATTCATTAATGATTTTTTAAATAAACTTTGTTTACATTATAAACTTTGTTTAAGCAAACAATGGGTCCAACAATGTCAACTTTCAGCAATCCCTTTTGTCTATTAAAGCAAAAACAATCAATTAAAAATATAAAAGTATATTCTTATATAAAAGTATTCTGGCAAAGTCAGTGGGCAAACATAGAATGAAAGATCTGACTCTCTTACCTTATCACATCATAAACATTCTTTCTTTCTTTCACACAAAAACTTTGATCTGTTTTCAATGCTAAGCAGTAAGTGTTTGGCTCTATATATGGTGCTTCACACACACATACACACACACACACACACACACACACACACACACACACACACACACACACACACACACACACGTCCTTTTTTTTCTAAACTCAAATCCTCAGCTCCAATTGCCCTCTCACATCTTTTTTCAAGTATCCCAAACAACTGTGACCATTTACACCTTTTAGATGTTACACAACACTGTGCAAGATGCAATCATGACAGTGTAGAGTTGGACGTCCCGTGGGTCTTTTTCATCTGGGTCTGCACAGCAGAAACGGAAAGTGTGATATTCATAACAGTAAAAGCTAAAGACGGAATGTTTACTACCACAAAGTTTCACCTAAATAAAGCAATGACTCACAGAAAGTAAATCATCTGTGTTTTTGTGTCTTCTTTTAGACGCCTTATGAGGGGAGCGCTCTGACTCTTTCAGGTTCTGTCATCTGTTCTCACTTCAGTGAAAGTTCTACCATATTAATACAACACCCCTGCCCCAGGAGACCTCCCCCAAACCAGCTGTACCTCTCCCTCTCTCTCTCTCTCTCTCTCTCTCTCTCTCTCTCTCTCTCACACACACACACACACACACACACACACAAACACACATACACACATACACACACATTGAAAATGAAAATGACTATGCAGCCTGTAAGTTCTCTTCTCTAGGTTGGATGTTTAAGCAAACAATGAATAGATTAATTAAAAGCACCGATAGCGAAGGAACCACTTCGTATTCTGCACGGCGCGGCAGCCGCTTCTGAAGGTGAAAGCACTGAACCGTGCCCACAACACGACAACCCGCCTCAACACTCCAGCACACCTGCTCATTTCAGCCTTGCATCTCAGCCACTTCTCAAAATGACCCCATAATCAACGCACTTTTCTGAACACAGCTATTCTAGTCCTAATGTTGCAGAACAGCATTAACGTCTAGTTGAACCATTACGAATCTGCAGGGGGAATAAAAACATTTCTCAGTTCTAAGCAAATGATTATAGACTTCATAAATATGCAGCTATAATGTTGCATCTTTCAACATCACACGTCTGCGTGACATACAGGGACCTCTGTCTGAGGTTGACAGCAAAGTTTGAGACAGCCCTTGTGTCTCATCACAAAGCCACCAGCAGGGGGCGTGCCACTGACTCCGAGAGCACATGTCATTTCAAAGACAAGGTCACGAGTGAGCGTGAACAGATAAAGAGGACATGAGAAGATTTATAGGTCTCATAAATAAAAATTGTAGCGAATTTAAATAAAACTTATTTTCACTCTAATGCCATATCGCCAGTCACCCTAAATGTTTACCTCTGATGACCAATACAGAGTTCAGTGATGCACTAAAATGAATAGCCTGTTGTCCTTGCAGGATTACAATGTAGGCCCAATAAGCCCAGGTACCTGGGAACACAGGTGTGGCATTCTCTTACTGTAACAATTGCAATGACCAAAGTGAAATGCATCAGGTTGTACATTAAAATATGCAACAATTTTATAGCACAAGTTGGTTACAACAAGACCAAAAACATTATACATGAGTGGTGTATGTTTCTTTAATTGCATCAGACCAGGCTAAAATCAGTTTGTGTCTATACTCTAAAACCTTTTTTTTCATCCATTTTCTATTTTATGAGAAAGACTTCCTTGTGTCACTGCACATGTCTTGGGCCACATTGTGAAGGAGTACACAGGCGTGTCCAGAGTGACTGGAGATATTGCAGCACAAGCCTGGACCATCTGACGCTCTCCTGGAGAGGCAGGCATGGAATCAGTGAGCATGCAGGTCTTGATGACCTCTGCTGGAAACCTCTGCTGGAAACCTCTGCTGAAGAACCTCTGCTGGAGAACCTCTGCTGAAGAACCTCTGCTGGAGAACCTCTTCTGAAGAACCTCTGCTGAAGAACCTCTGCTGGGATCCTCTGCTGGAGAACCTCTGCTGAAGAACCTCTGCTGAAGAACCTCTTCTGAAGAACCTCTTCTGAAGAACCTCTGCTGGGATCCTCTGCTGGAGAACCTCTGCTGAAGAACCTCTGCTGAAGAACCTCTTCTGAAGAACCTCTGCTGGGAACCTCTGCTGAAGAACATGTGTCCAGTGTGCATCTTCACTTGATGTTATACGTATTGATTTTGCAAAAAGGTGCATATAAAGACTTGTGGCTTATAGTTACAAAGACCCATAATAACGTAATAATTTTCAAAGTGAAGTCACTGATACAGAGAAAATAGGGAAATGAGCTATTTTTTATGTTACAGTGAGGACTGTCTAACATGAAATCATTAAAGCAATAAGGCGTCAGCAGGAATAGGTGTGTAGCACCAGGTCTGAGGATAGACTTCATACCAAAGATGTGATCACAGTGAAACGGAGACTTACTGGTGACAAACAAGCTGATCTGAATGGTGCCTCCTTCACTCTGAACTGCTTCTAGAATGAGATCACACACAATGGTGCAAATCATAAAACCACCACCACCACCAGTATGTGATGACTGTAGGGGAGGGAATGCCTTGTTGATGAGAGAGTGAACAATGGCCATACTGGTTTGAGCTGATGTGAATGTTATTGTAACCACATGGTATTGTAAGTAACCACTTTTTAAAACTGCATTGCCATGGTTGTCTCCACACCTGCATGTCCCCAGGTCTCCGTGTCCCCTGAGCACTAGTACATGTCGCTAGTTTCTCATCATCATCATCATCATCAGGGAGATGATTCATGTGCTCTGTGTTCCCTCACTTGTGAATCACACCATTGTCTGCTGTTTTGTGAATGCCCAGAGTTGGTCCCAAACCCCATTAGTCTTCCAGTATCTCATTGGTTGCTGCTGTACCGTGAGCACGAGTCCTTCGACTCCCATGAGCCTTTGGGAACGGATACCACATGAGATCAAGCAGCATCAAGAGCCGTCAGTAAGGATTCAGTGATTCTAACTGAGTGCTTCTCAAACCTTCTGTTAGCCTTTCTTTGAAGAAACAAAAAGCTGACAAAACAGACAAGATTATATTCCCTTTATGTTTATAAAATATAATGTGTTTATAAAATATAAAATGCAACTCCCACTTCAACATCTTTTTAGTCATTTTCCTGGAACGATAATCAAGTTTGTAAACTCTTTGTCAGCACTTGAGTGGTGTAACGACTCAACTGGAGTGTTGTTTCTCTTGGTTTCTTATTTAATTTTTAATGTAAAACTGTCTTTTTCAAGTATAAAACACCCACTGGTCTGTAACGCCACTGTGAACACACCCCCCTGTGTTCCCTCTGTGTGGGGAGGGCCGAGTGAGGGACTACAGGACCTGACAAATCAAACATGTAGATCGATCAAGGCCTGGGTTAGCATGGACCGCCACTGTTGGCCAGCAGGGACAGCCAGAGAGATGAGGATAGCAGACAGGAGAAGAGGGAGAGGTGGCACGAGTCCAAGAGGGAGGTGGCAAAGGCAAAGGAAAAGAGAGTTATATGAGAGGTTTGGATGCTAAGGAAGGAGGAAAGTACTCGCTCTGATTGGCTATCACGAGGCTCAGAGCTGGCCGGGATGTGTAGGAGGATAGAATGATGATGAAGGATGAAGAATGGGAGCGTGCTGATCAATGACCATGTGTGGAGCAGGTGGACGGAGCTCTCTGAGGGGCTGATGAGTGAGGAGCGTGAGGAACAGGGAGACGAGGAAGCGTGGTGTGGGAGATAAGACGGGCAGCTGCGACTGACAGCACTGTGGTTTGCTGCCAAGTAAGAGCATTATGGATGCAGTGTTTGTTCTGGGAGATTCTGATGGAGAAGTGTGTCGGTGCAGAAGGAGTTTCTTTAGCTCTAGAGAAAGTCGTAGCAGTAGCAGAATAGTATGTAACAGTGGTGTAAGATCAGTGTGGAGGTCAAACGGTCTGAAAATGGAGCGATGGAGCCCTCTCTTGTTTCCATTGGCGACCGACAGGTTGACGGATGAGATCAGGTGGGACTCTCTGTGGACTACGATGACTGCAGATGACGCCGTAATCCACAGTAGAGCAGACTGGAGAGTCTGGAGAGTCTGGAGAGGTGGAGGTGTTTCTAGGAGGGTCTGGAGAGGTGGAGGTGTTTCTAGGAGGGTCTGAGGAGGTGGAGGTGTTTCTAGGATGGTCTGGCGAGGTGGAGCTGTTTCTAGGAGAACCTAGAGGGGTGGAGGTGTTTCTAGGAGGGTCTGGAGAGGTGGAGGTGTGCTAGGAGGGTCTGGAGGGGTGGAGGTGTGCTAGGAGGGTCTGGAGGGGTGGAGGTTTTCTAGGAGGGCCTAGAGGGGTGGAGGTGTGCTAGGAGGCGTAGGCGCTGGCTGGAGGATGCAGCTCACCTCTTTGCTGCATACACAGACCACCAGGAACCTCGTCTGCATCCACTGCAGGCAGGTAGGGTTGGTCCCTCACCAGTCTCACCTGCGTTATTTCTTACAGACCACGCTCTAAAATCGTCATCTCTGTCCCGTATGAATGATCCTGAGCCTGGAGACCCCACACTCGCCACCCGTTTGCCATATGTCACCTGTTTACATGGCGCAGGACACTCCAGCATGGTACATCCCTAACAGCCAATAGCTGGCCACTGTTGGCCTACCCTTCAAACAACGCAGCCTACAAACAACATACAGCAACACGCGACCTCTTGTGTGGCGTGTGCCTGACCCAGGACACCATACTCAGCTGCCTGCAGGGAACCTGGGGCTTCTGTCTGGGCTGCACAACTCCCTGGACCATCACTGACCTCCCTGTCTGGAGGAAATACATCCATGCCAGCAATGGTTGATTGTTTTTCTAAAGACTGTGGTCTTCCAGGTTTCAATACTGCTAGCCAGATGGCAGAAGCAGTAATTTCACCACATGTTCTGCTATTTTGGACCACCTGGGGTTCTGTGTTGGCCAAAGGGTCCGAAAACAACAAAACAACAAAAAGCAAGATGAGACAGGGTTAGGCACACTTGTAATAAACACACACACACACACACACACACACACACACACACACACACACACACACACACACACACACACAGGATTGCATGTAGCATGGGCGGCCCTTTAAGGTCTTCCAGCAGGTCTCTTATCTTTAAATTCCCAGGTCACCTATGACTTTTTCTTTCTCCCCATATCTGTCTCGTCATGCCTGCTGTACCACGTCCTTTTGGGAGATTGAGCCCTTGAAACACACCAACCCCGAGCATGGTGGTACCTGATAAACTGAAAGGGTTACAGCCCAGAGGAGAGGTCCAGCGCTCCTGCTGATGTTATGATAGATGCTATGATGAGCTCCGAGTCCCACCTGCGCAGCACCTGGTGGGGGGGATTCTGTCACACTTCCTCTACACCTTCTCCTTCTCCACGCTCCAGCTGAGCACCGCTCCCCCTTCCCTCTGTGCTTGGTCTCAGTGTAGCTGGTGATCCATGCCACCATCACACCACTCTGTCACGCCACCACGCCGTTACACCACCACCCCGTCACGCCACCACGCCATTACACTACCACTCTGTCATGCCACTACGCCGTTACACCACCACTCTGTCAGGCCACCACGCCATTACACCACCACTCTGTCACGCCACCACGCCATTACACCACCACTCTCACACCACCACGCCATTACACCACCACCCCGTCACGCCACCACGCCATTACACCACCACCCCGTCACGCCACCACGCCATTACACCACCACCCCGTCACGCCACCACGCCATTACACCACCACTCTGTCACGCCACCACGCCATTACACCACCACTCTGTCACGCCACCACGCCATTACACCACCACCCTATCACACCACCACGCCATTACACCACCACCCCATCACGCCACCACGCCATTACACCACCACTCTGTCACGCCACCACGCCATTACACCACCACAACGTCACGCCACCACGCCATTACACCACCACTCTGTCACGCCACCACGCCATTACACCACCACAACGTCACGCCACCACGCCATTACACCACCACTCTGTCACGCCACCACGCCATTACACCACCACTCTGTCACGCCACCACGCCATTACACCACCACCCTATCACACCACCACGCCATTACACCACCACCCCGTCACGCCACCACGCCATTACACCACCACTCTGTCACGCCACCACGCCATTACACCACCACAACGTCACGCCACCACGCCATTACACCACCACTCTGTCACGCCACCACGCCATTACACCACCACTCTCACACCACCACGCCATTACACCACCACTCTCTCACGCCACCATGCCATTACACCACCACTCTGTCACGCCACCACGCCATTACACCACCACCCCGTCACGCCACCACGCCATTACACCACCACTCTCTCACGCCACCACGCCATTACACCACCACCCCGTCACGCCACCACGCCATTACACCACCACTCTGTCACGCCACCACGCCATTACACCACCACCCCGTCACACCACCACGCCATTACACCACCACTCTGTCACGCCACCACGCCATTACACCACCACTCTGTCACGCCACCACTCTGTCACGCCACCACGCCATTACACCACCACTCTGTCACGCCACCACGCCATTACACCACCACAACGTCACGCCACCACTCTGTCACGCCACCACTCTGTCACGCCACCACGCCATTACACCACCACAACGTCACGCCACCACGCCATTACATCACCACTCTGTCACGCCACCACGCCATTACACCACCACCCCATCACGCCACCACGCCATTACACCACCACTCTGTCACGCCACCACGCCATTACACCACCACTCTGTCACGCCACCACGCCATTACACCACCACAACGTCACGCCACCACGCCATTACACCACCACTCTGTCACGCCACCACGCCATTACACCACCACTCTGTCACGCCACCACGCCATTACACCACCACTCTGTCACGCCACCACGCCATTACACCACCACTCTGTCACACCACCACGCCATTACACCACCACTCTGTCACGCCACCACGCCATTACACCACCACTCTGTCACGCCACCACGCCATTACACCACCACCCCGTCACGCCACCACGCCATTACACCACCACTCTGTCACGCCACCACGCCATTACACCACCACTCTCACACCACCACGCCATTACACCACCACTCTCTCACGCCACCACGCCATTACACCACCACTCTGTCACGCCACCACGCCATTACACCACCACTCTCACACCACCACGCCATTACACCACCACTCTGTCACGCCACCACGCCATTACACCACCACCCCATCACACCACCACGCCATTACACCACCACTCTGTCATACCACCACGCCATTACACCACCATGCCATCATGCCTCCATGCCACCACACCCCTACACTGTCATGCTTTCATGCCACCACACCGTCACACCGTCACGCCACCACGCCACCACGCCATTTCGCCATCACACCATTGTCTGCTCATCTTTTATTTATATTCTGTTTCCATGTTTATCTCTTTGTTTCTGATTGGTTGTGGCTGAGCTCCCAACTCTACTGTGTTTGTTCTGACGATGGCAGACAACTGGGTAATAATAAAGATAGCTACTGTAACATTAGCTGCTTGCTTGGACTACGTAGGCTACCCATCAGTGAAGCTAATGGTATTACTCACTGTGTACTAATGATGGAGCTTCATAGTCAAGGAGAAGTTAGTAGGCTGTTGTTAAAGATGAAAACATATGAATTTCCATGTTTGAGCTGAAAATTAAATTAAGAACACCTGTACACCTGCTAATTTACGTATTTATTCCATCAGCCATTCATATGACAACACTGCAATGTATAAAATAAAGGGTCAAATTCTTCAAATAATGTTCTCATCACTCATCAGATTGGGGGAAAATATGATCCAAGTACCTTTGCACATGGTATGGCTGTGGGTGCCAAAGGATTTGAGAATTTCTGAAATTGTATCTCCTGGAATTTTCCCTTCCAACTCTAAAATGAGTTTACACAGAATGGTGCAGACAGCAAAAACCCCTTCAGTCAATGACGGCAGTGCAGGTGGGAATGCCTTACAGTGGAGAGATGTCAGGATAGAATAGCCAGACTTGTTCGATGTGACAGAAATGTTACTTTTTACTGCGGCGGTGATCGTAAAAGCATGAAGCTTAAGAAAAGCTTTTAGATTTCTGAAGTACACAATACAGACTGGGTGGCCCAACTTCATTTTAATAAAAAGGACAAATCTATGTGACATTCTGCACGTCAATCAGACAGGCTTGCAGAACAGTCAGAGGTCAGTGTCTCTTCACACACTTCTCTACAGCAGGTGGGTGCCAACCCAAATTCAGTTACTGTGGCATTCTGTTAATCCCATCTAGCAGAAGATGTCTTTGCAGCCATTTTGGGCATTATTTGAATTTAGGACATGTTCAGTGTTATCCTCAAATAGACTTCCTAAGTTAGGGGGTTCTTAAGATAGAACACTTCCTTAGCATAGTCATTATCTTACAGTAAGACACTGGTTTGTCCCTAAAATCCTTTTTTCTGTCATTTCCAGCCAGGCCTCCATCATAGCCTCCATCATATGTGCACCACCAGGTAAACAGTGACTCCAACACCAGCGGCTACGTCAGGCGTTTGGCACACATCCACTCCATCATCTGCGTGAAGGTGGTGGGCACGTCTACTGCTGTAGACCTTGTGTGAAGGGTACTGCTGTCTGCTAACAGGATCCGCTGCTAATGAAACACTGCAGTCTTGCTAAAATATCATTCTATAATTTTTTTTCACCTTTAATTGGATGCCAAGCAACCTCTCTCTGAAAACAGAGATAGAAATAACTTATCTCACCGCCCCCTTCGTACCCGTTGTGATCAGTACCCATTTCCTGATATTTTCGTCCTGTCATTGCTGATAGGATGACTCTGCCACCTGATCCCCCTCTGCTCAGGGCGTCAGTTTCGTGGGTCATCGTTATAGGGGGCTATGACGCATAGCTGGTTTGGTGTAGGGGCATCAGATATCCAGTGAGCAGCTTCTGACTGGATGACTATGTCCTCTTATTACACCCACACTGTTGGGGTGGGCGTGGCTTCGCTGTTCAGCACATTGTTGGGGTGGGCGTGGCTTCTCTGTTCAGCACACTGTTGGGGTGGGCGTGGCTTCTGTGTTCAGCACTTTACCTCACAACCTTCCTTTCCTCCATGACCTCTAAACAACAACCTTACCCTTATTCCCTTATCTGCATTTGAATCATAATCATAAAAAATATCTAGACTAGCGGTTAAAAAGTTAAAAATATCTCAATGCCCTCTGAATGCCCTCTGAATGAATGTTCAGCAATGAAAAACAGTATCAGTTTTGAAAATGTATCAAAAGTTACAAAAGTAGGCTTCATAGTTAGTAATAATAATAAAGATGCTACCCCCACATTTGGACGGCTTGACTGTGACTGATTACAGTTTGCTGATGGAGCCTCCTGCCTCCTCAGTCCTGCTCTGCGACTGCAGTTGACAGACCTCATGACTAGAAGAGCTCAGAGGTGAACTGGACAGTCAACAGGACAGGCTTTAGCTCAGCATCCATCTTGTATCATCAGGTCGTGACTGGGCCCACAGGGCCTCCGTAGCTGCTCTCACAGACCTCCTTCTTGTTGGCTGCAGTGTGTGCTGACTTCCTGGACCCTCCACACTGCCGCTGTTGGGCGCAGGGTGGGTTGGGGAGCTGTGACCCAGTGTGGCAGGAGCCCACATGGTCTGATATGAAACATACAGTGCTAAATCTTGGAATTCTTCATGTCGCCTGTTGTAGTCTTATACAGCTGTGATCTGGTTGGCCTCTTCAGCACCACAGTCCAGGTACACACAGTACTGGACATGACTCTGTGCCCACATAGCCTACTCCCATCACAGCAAAGACATAGGTTCAATCATCTTTTAAAAATCGTGTTGCCCTTTTCATTTTAACTGATTAAATGTTCAAATAAAACAATTCACAACGTTAAACAAATGCTAATAAAAAAAATTATTGTTTTATTATTGTTATAATTATTATTGTTGTTGTTGTTGTTTTTGTTGCTAAGCTGTGTGCGCGCTTACACTTGGCACAAGACTGATGCGATATCGCCATCTAGTGGTGAATCTAGAGACACAACCCGCGCACGCGTGTGAGTAGCGCGAGCGGCGCTGTAGTCGTACAGGAAGTTGCTGGCGTCATCACCGTGCGACGGAATGAAGTACATTGAAATGAAGACCACAGCCGATACGAAACTGACAATGTTTCTAACAATGATTTTTCGATTTCGTCACTAATAGAAAATTCATAAAAAGATAGGGTAGTGTTAGTTATATGGAATAATTTGAAACGCGTGATCAAGCACTATGTCTTTCTTCGTAGATTCAGTGATAATGTTCACCTCTCAGGTCAGTGTTTCCTCTGCTGTAATTGTCGCTCACACCAACATTCACCATATAAACGTAAATGTGGTCACTACCTACATAATCTGGCTAGTTTACCCCTCTTCTGTTTCAGGTGCTGTTTTTTGGCTTTGGCTGGCTTTTCTTTATGCGGCAGCTGTTTAAAGATTATGAGGTAAACTGTTAACACACAACAGTCCTTTATCACTTCACACCAGTTTTATAGGGATGCACCACAATAACTGACTAATAGCTCGTGGCCCGATACTTAATCTCGAATGGATTAATTTAATCCCGAAGTGAGCTATTTGGGCACATGCAATCAGCCAGCTTCCTTTAAACTACCCTAAAGAAACGACCCTCGGCACAACAAGTCCAGGACTGAGGGCTGTTCTGAGAGTTCACAAATGTCACCAACACCAGATTATATCTGCTGACAGATTATGCTGCAAAGGAACACGCACGTGGACATGTAAACAGAATGTTGTCCACGTCGTCAACCTGTCTCTTCTTTAATCATTCTTAGATTTTAATTTATTCTTGGATTTATAAACAATCCAGTATAATGTGAGTGCTGCTGACTAGGTCTGTTTGTGGACATGAATTTACTGAAATTCACAAAGAGGAAAGCTAAATCTTCCCACCTGTGTACAGATTTTCAGTGTGTGCAGATTTCCCTCTTGTGTGTCGGTAGCGTACTGCTACATGGCCTTTAGAGCAGTGACGTGATGCTTTATGTTCTGTCAGCAGAAAGGGCTGACCCTGATGAGTGTGTCTTCCCCAGAAAGGGCTGACCCTGATGAGTGTGTCTTCCCCAGAAAGGGCTGACCCTGATGAGTGTGTCTCTTCCCCAGGTGCGTCAGTACGTGGTGCAGGTGGTCTTCTCGGTCACGTTCGCCTTTTCCTGCACCATGTTTGAGCTGATCATCTTTGAAATCCTCGGCGCGCTGAGCGCGACGTAAGTGTCTCGGCCAGGTGGAAAGCTTGTACGTTTGGGTCCTCTTAATGTCTGTTCTTCAAAGTCATGTTTTATTTGCCTTTACAGATCCAGATACTTTCATTGGAAACTGAACTTGTATGTCATACTGCTGGTTCTAATCTTTGTGGTGCCTTTCTACATTGGCTACTTTGTGGTCAGTAATATACGCTTACGTAAGTAGATCCTCAGTTATGTCAAACCTAAATATTCTTTGCGTGTGATTGGTGGTGATGATGAGGTTGTTTCCACTTCTGCAAACACTGCTTCACTGACGACGATCTTCATCTCCTTGTGTGTCCTAGTGCACAAACAGAGGTTGCTCTTCGCGTGCGTGGTTTGGTTCACCTTCATGTATTTCTTCTGGAAGCTGGGAGACCCATTTCCCATACTGAGTCCGAAACACGGTAAGGCTGACGCGTCCCTCGCGGGTGGCGTGATGTTCATTGCTGAAGTTTGACTTCTAAATACTCCACGGTAACGACCCTCTCCGGCCCCCAGGCATTCTCTCTATAGAGCAACTCATAAGCCGTGTGGGGGTCATCGGCGTGACGCTGATGGCTTTGCTGTCTGGCTTCGGTGCTGTCAACTGCCCTTACACGTACATGTCCTATTTCCTGAGGTAGGTGCTCACAGGCAGGTCACAGGCTGTAGAGGCTAGAGCAGTTCGCTGCAGTGCGCTGTTGTCAGGACGTTGTGAGAACGTTGTGCCTCCTCCCCAACAGGAACGTGACGGACAGCGACATCCTGGCCCTGGAGAGGCGCCTCCTTCAGACCATGGACATGATCGTCAGTAAGAAGAAGAGGTGAGATGTGAGGGAAGCCGTTAATGGACGTCGAGAGGGAGAGAGAGGTCGTCCAGGGGTCACCACGCACTCTGAAGCTTCAAGCACGCTGGGCTGATCTTCTCTTCTCTGTCCAGATCAGCACTTCAGCCTCTGACATTAACGCGAGGGGTTTATTTTTCCTAACCAATAGCAGTGCTGCATTAGCCTACACAGGCCTGCCTTGATATCGACCCAGTGCTCTTCCCTGTGTAGGGTTGCCATGACGAGGAGGCAGATGTACCAGCGTGGCGAGGACCAGAACAAGCAGACGGGATTCTGGGGCATGATCAAGAGTGTCACGTCCTCCCCGTCCGCCAGCGAGAGTATCCTCTCACGTCCACGTGGGCACGTGGGCCTCGCCGAGTTGAGATTTGCTGGGTGGCACAGGTCATCTTGGATTTACTCAGATATCTTAATAATGCGGGAGGAGTTGAGGATGTGCACTGCGTAACAGGCTGCGTTTGTGTTGGACATCTGTTGACTGATCTGGGCTTTGCGTCGTGAGCTGAGGAGCTGTGCTTAAAAACAGCAGCTGTAGGGCTTCAACAATACCGTGTGCATCAAACATTTCTATGTTATATAGTCTTATATTCTGCATTCTATATTCTGTGTTTGTAATTTGCTGAGGGGTGAGAATCTGCCAAAGATAATTTTTTTACAGTTAAAAAATTCTTGTTTTTCGCTCATACTATTTATGGTATTAATTTTAAACTATATAAATTTTTAACTAGACTATTTGAATTATTGTCAGATTCCACAGTAGTTGGGACTGACATTCACATTCATCAAGTAGGGGGAATAAAACAGTGTGTGATCTGAGGCTCCTTGATGGTGGACGTCCAGACCTGTCCCTGATTCAACAGGAAGTGGACGCACTGGAGGAACTCAGCAGACAGCTCTTCCTGGAGACGGTGGACCTGCAGGCTACGAAGGTGCCGTGTGCACACCCCACCCACACACACCCCTCCTGCACACACCCCACCCGCACGCACCCCACCCGCACGCACCCCTCCCGCACGCACCCCACCCGCACACACTCCACCCACACACACCCCTGCAACCTTCACTGGGGTCCTGGACAAGGGCAAACCTCTCACTCATGTACACGGGCCAGCCTCTCACTCTTGCTCGATCTCTCTCCCTCTCTCTCTCTCTCCCTCTCTCTCTCTCTCTCTCTCTCGCCCCATCTCTCCTCATCTCTTTTTATCTCAAACACACTCAGACAGTGTTTAAGCTTCTGTGTTATCAACCAGTGTCAATCATGGTCATTTTAAACAATTAGACAGGAAATTTCCTGAATTAAAAAATAATTTTATTTTATTTTTTTTTTATTTTTCACTAATCCTGTTTCATCTCGTCAGCAGGAGCGGATAGAGTACTCAAAGACTTTCCAGGGGAAATACTTCAACTTTTTGGGGTACTTCTTCTCCATTTACTGTGTGTGGAAAATATTCATGGTAAGCATAAATTTGTTTCCCAGTCAAACTCGAACAATGGAACACACACACATACACACACACACACACACACACACACACACTGATTAACTGTCACACACACTGCCATTAACTGAGGGCTGAGAACGTGTCAGGGCTCAGTGACTGAAGTTCAGAGGGTGTGTTCTGGCCACCCTTCTGTTCAGTGGTGTGGCCATATTCCACAGGATGTTGATGTGTGTTCCTGACGGAGGAGGAAGGTGTGAACCTGCCTCTCTTCTTCTGCGCAGGCTACCATAAACATAGTGTTTGACCGTGTGGGAAAGACCGACCCGGTGACGAGGGGGATTGAGATCACGGTCAACTATCTGGGAATTCAGTTTGATGTGAGCCCCTTCCCTGAGCCTGTCCACACACACACGCACACAGACACACGCGTGGGCAAGCACAAGTCTATGCGTTTGCATGTTGCAGACGGTGACTGTGTTCCTGGCCTCTTTCTGCTCTGGTTATGAATTAGTCACCCCCGTGATAGGTTAATGTTTCTCCACCACCAGCCAATGATTGAGCTGCTCACCCTCGGAGCAGGGGGAGGGGTCGCTTCTCCGCCTCTGATCTGAGATCAGCTGTCTGATGTTCTGGCTCTGTCATAGGAAGGTGGTGTTGTTCACGCCTCTGTCATGTTAATTCCTCAAACTTCACTTCTCCACAGGTGAAGTTTTGGTCTCAGCATATATCTTTTATCCTGGTGGGAATCATCATTGTCACGTCTATAAGAGGGCTTTTAATTACTCTCACTAAGGTAAAGTACTTTAATTACACTCAATAAGGTAAAGTACCTTAATTACACTCACTAAGGTACACTCACCTCTCTTGTTTGACTCTTATTTGGGGCTCTGATAACACTTAATGTCCATTAAGTGATAAGTCAGTGTGAGAGATACTCACCAGTGTAGAGTTTAATTTATGTGATCATCCTGGAAACTAACATGGATCTCTTTTCTCCAGTTCTTCTACGCTATCTCCAGCAGCAAGTCCTCCAACGTCATAGTTCTGGTGCTGGCCCAGATCATGGTAACCGACTTGCAGACAACCACAGTTACCGCTGCGTGTCATGGGTGGTGTGTTGCGTGTGGAGGGCTCACGGTTGTCTCCGTCTCGTCTCCGCAGGGCATGTACTTTGTCTCGTGCGTCCTGCTCATACGTATGAGCATGCCCCTGGAGTACCGCACCATCGTCACCGAGGTCCTGGGTGAGCTGCAGTTCAACTTCTACCATCGCTGGTTCGACGTGATCTTCCTCGTCAGCGCCCTTTCCAGCATCCTCTTCCTCTACCTGGCGCACAAGCAGGCGCCCGAGAAGCACATGGCTCTGTGAGCCCGTGAGCGCCACCTAGCGAGGAGGAGGAGGAGGAGGAGGATGAGGGCCGGCGTTCTCCTCCCAACCTGCTCCCTCCTTCCACTCCTTTCTAAGTGACCTTTATTTCTGTTGGGACTGAGTGATTTGGGTTTCTCCTTCGTCTCCGTTGGACCGCTGTGGTGCTGGCAGCCCGTATCGACTTATCTGCGCCGCTTGGACTTGGACTTGCACACACAAGCCAACGCCAAAGCTCACGGTGTGAATGTGATTTGCTCGTGTGGACGTTTAGATGCAGTACACACAACCTCACAGGAAGCGTACAGAGTGCAGAAAGTCAAAGACTTTAGCAAGCAGGTTTGTTTTTACTGGTCAGTTTATTTGGTCTTTAAATCTGGTTTAGATTACCCAGATTGCACAGGGGTGCAGTTCCACTCGTCCATCAGACCTGACATTGACACACCTACATTGACACTGAAATTTGAATGACACTGTCAGTTGAACAGAAAAAATGTGTTAAATATAAGTGTACAGAGTAAAATCAATTCCCAAGAGCATTATTGTGCAAAAAAGCGTAAGATATTGATTTAGTTTACAGAATCATAAAACAGCTCTTCTTCATCACGCCAGGCCGCTGTTGTCAAGGAAGAATCGATGGCTGTACCCAATTCTTCATGTCAGGGATGCTGTCTGGATAAGTGCTTCTTGTTTAAGTTGTTGAATGTTCAGTCTAAATGTGAGGGATGTCCTCCACCGAGAGGGGAGGTCTTCGGACACTCGAATAAATAACTTTTTAATTATGCCTGCTGCTTTTCTTTTGATCAGTATGCAAAGCTGCTATGTCATCGGACGGAGTTTACCACTGTGCTCCAGTCAGATCAGCACCGCAGCTGTTTACTGCTTAAAGTAAAAGCGATTTACCATGATCGTGCAAAACTGATAATGTAAAAAAAAAAAGACATCCGAGTAGTCCAGTGTGAGCAGAAACTCGGCTGTCTTCTCAAAGCCTCTCGTCTACACTGTCTCCCGCCGAGGAGGATGAAGAGGATGAAGAAGGTGTCTAAAATAACAGAAGAAGATTGTTAAAAGAAGCAATGTAGTGTCAGACATTTTAGACAGACACATTTTAGTGTCAGACAGCCGTTCCTCGGCTGCGGTGAGCTTGTTTAATAGGCACTCACCCTCGCGCGAGGTTGACCCGGTGGCGTGGCTGACCTCTGAGGTCCAGGTTCCTCTAGGGTGACCTCAGGCTCCGTCAGCGCGGCCGTCTGGCTCGGGGTCAGCAGGCGCTGGGTGACGGGGATCCCTTTGGCTTTCAGGTAGTCGTACGCCTCCTTCTCGGCCACTAGGAGGACCAGCGTGTCTCCGCTGCTGCGGATCATCCCCACCACCTCCTCGTGCATGCATTTCTCCACATTCAGCCCGTTGACCTCCACCAAGATGTCGTCCTCCGCCAAGCCGGCCCGGTCTGCCGCTCCGCCTTTAACCACCTGACGCGTAGTGGATATTCAGAGATTGTTGAACCAGCTGTGGTTTATTTCTGTATATCTGTATTAGCTGCTTATTAGCTTTCATTTATATGGACGTGATGACGTGGTCTTGCCATAAAAAGCGTCCAAACTAGCACATGGTGCTCTTAAACTCTGGGAATTCCATTGAATAACTCCCACCTGTTTGATATATTGCCCCTGAACTCCTTGGATGCCATTGAGGTGGAAGCCGTATCCAGCTCCAGTCTTCTCCAGCCGACACAGTTTGGGTTTGTAGGCTCGTTCCGCAGGGACGGGCGCGGCAGGGACGGGGTGAGGGTGCGGTTCTGCCTCAGCCTGGATCATCTCGGGGCAGGAAGCCCTCGTTTCCGCCCAGTAGAGCAGAGGAGACGCACCGCCCTGCGGTAGGACAGCACGCCGTCAGCAGCGTCGTTTCTGCTTCGACAGTTACGCGTATTTGAAATCCAACTTACCATCTTGTACATTTTGTCCGTCTCTGCATCGACCACCAGAAGGCAGCACCGGTTCCCAAGCCGGCGTATTTTGTCTACCACCTGTTCGTGTGTGTGGTGGTCCACCTCCTCACCGTCCACCGCCACCACACGGTCCTTCTCCCGTAGGCCTGCCCTCTCTGCAGGACTTCCGGCGTCTATTTCTCCAATGAAATGACCTGCAGGACAGAAATATGCTGCAATATATAGATGTTTCCATGTATAGATGTTTTGTACCGACTCGGACGGACAAGCGTTTTATTTCTTGTGTAGTATACAGTATAGAATATACAGCTGGGTATTTTGTTGAGAGAAGGTTGCGTTGGGAATACTGATGCTGTACAGAATCTTAGTGATGATCAAATTGTTATAACACATTTCTGTCAGGGACATGACATCTCCATGTATGTGTGGTGTTTGGTCTTTTCCACTGCCAATTTTAATCTGTGGTAAAATATGTATTTGTAAATAAATCTATAGGGAGTAATGATCTATTTTCCTGTGTTAAGCACCATATAGAATGCAGTGGTCCCCTTAAATCCATCATGCGCTGGGAATTCTCATATGAGAATGTATATTTAATTTAACATAATTTTAAATCGCCATGTTTTCCTGGGTATTAGTCATGGCATGGTAGTGGGCGTTGCGCTGGTATGATTAAATCAGCGTTGCTGGACTTTTTCGTGTGTCAGTGCCATCGCTGAATTGGGAATGGAACAGATGGCTTCTGTGCAGTGTAACCCTGGAAGGCACGTCTACTAAATAATAGTGGCAAGGCACGCTGCAGCTTTGCAGGATCTGATGATGTTATTGAGGAGTGCACATGATGAATATGGGTGTGTGTTGCAACAGAATAGTGCTACACTACAGTTGGTTGCTATCTTCCTTTCGCATGCTGTCCAAGATGCAAAAAAACCCACTTGGTTACTTATACAAGTAGACGTGCTGCTCTTTGTATGTCTGTAGGGGTGATTCTGCGTTTGTGTCAGGCTTTGCGCTGTATGTGAGAAGATGAGTTGCTCATAAGGGGCAATGTGGGCAGACTAACAGCATCTCACCCTGAACCCTGTGAGAACTGTGAAGTGGAGAACAGGAGGAGGGTGTGGAGCTTTTCCGCTCCAGCCTGGAAAAGCTCAACTACCATATACCTGGCATTTTAGGGTCATCCATAAGGAAGTAGCCGTAACCGTTGGGCCCCTTGGTCATCTCCAAAATGCGGGGGGTCTGTGGGAGATGCTTCACTGTGGCTAGTCCCGCCCCCAGTGTGATGCGTTTATTCTTGTAATATTTATCTGTGGCTGCATCCACCAATAAGAACATCAAACCTCTTTCTGCAGCTTTGACCTAAGTAGACATAGATATAAGCTCCATATTAATGTCATTCTAAAAGAGACCTGTAAGTCAGTAAGAGCCAGGTGTCATGATGGTCTTACTGGTCATTATAGGTCATTACAGGTTTTTACACCGTTATTGTGTTTATAGTGTTAGAATGTTGCTTACTTTTACTACAATTTGATCATGTGCAGCACTCTCCACATTTTCTCCGTTGATCTCCACCAGGCGATCACCTGCTTTGACCCCGGCCTTGTCAGCAACTCCACCCGCGACCACATCCACCATGAACACCCCCGCTTCACCTGGGAACACCAAGGCACGTTTCAGCTCACAGTCTATAAATTACACATCCATGGGCCCATTTAAAAAGGCATAATCTCACCCTTAGTGGATTTGACAGAGAAACCAAAGCCACTGGTGGACTTCTGCAGAAAGCAGAGTTTGAGTTTAGGCGGTGGGGTGGCCACCCCGTTTGTGGTGGGCGGGGCCGCAGTGGGGCGGGACTGGGGGTCTGCCAGGTTCAGTCCTTTGCCTTTGGCCAGTTTATATGCTTCCTCCCCAAGGACATGAAATGTGACACTCATGCCGCTCCTCTTCACCAGATCTGCAACCTGATACAGGTGAATAAAGCAAGCATGCACTTCTCAACTCTGACAACTGTCTGATAAGAGTCATGACCCCACATTATAATCTATAAAGAAGCCATTTCAACTTTAATGTGGAAGCGTCCAAGCTTAAAAGCATGGTTTATAGTTTCAGATTCTAGAACCTGGAGGTGTTCCAGGTCGTCCACGAAAGTTCCATTGATTCTGATGACGCGGTCTCCATCCCTGAGTCCAGCTAGCTCAGCAGGACTGCCCATTTCCAAGGCCCGGATCAGATGGCCCTCCTCCCCGTGCTCGATCCTTAGGAAGAAGCCGAAGCTCTGACCTTCTCGCTTGGTGAGAGCGATCACTCGAGGTTTTGGCACATCCATCCTTCCTAATGGGAACGCACAATTGTGTAGTCTTTAAAGTAACCACACCTAACAGTAAACTCCAGAATGATTCTCCAGAATACCTGTGCAGAACCGTTCTTATCATCACATGTGTATTATGTATTTTATCATCGAAGGCACTCACACCCATCATGTTATACATGCCAAATTACTTTACAGCAGACGATGCTGTAAAAAGGTCAGTGGTGCTGCTCAGGGTTTATCAGTGAGGCGTACTCAAATCTAAGAGTGTAAATACTGGCAGTGACAGCATGTTAGACATGTTTCCATTGGCCAGACTTTTATGTGCGGTTTCTTTTAAACAGTGTCAATTTTAAAACAAAATTGTAGTAATCAGTGATAATTGATTATAATATAGTAGTTAAGTGTAGACATTTTTATATTTCTTAGATCAATCAACTCTTGTGTTGTTTGGACGGTCCAAGATTACTGGAGGTAATTTGAGATTAATAGCATAATCATAGCAATTATCTTCAGCCATAAAAACAAAACTGATTCATTATTGTTCATATAAAATGTACCAGACTGAAAAACATAATAATAATAATAATAATAATAAGATGAAGAAGAAGAAAAAGAAAAAATATGCTAATATGCTGACATTCTCAGAATATGATCCGGCTCTTTGATCGTTAATTGTTAAACTGGATGAGCTCTGACGAAGTGCGCTCCTTGAGGGAATATGTGCACTTTGCCTTGATAATAAAGTCAACAATATCAGTAATAATCTGTGCTGAGCATGACGAGAGAGTAAGGCTAATACCACAGGGGGATGAATCAATAGCTATTCATACACTGTAGAGCATATTTAGAATATTTTATGCAAAGAAGCACCAACATTTCACCTAAACACCGTGTGCTGTAAGCATTACTGATAAGAACTAGAAAATACCTCATTAACCATTAGCGTATGAGCTCTGTCACCCTTACACTGCGTAGGCTAAACCTGATAACTGAAGAACCTATGAAAGAGAAGGTGTACTATAATGAAACGAGAAAAGAAATTCTATGATATACGTGTACCTATGTTTTCACTGGTACATTTTATAAAGACATCAATCCAGACACATTCTTGAAGGTAATATAACATTTACTTTGTGGAGTTATGCATTGGCAGTATGTGTTCTCAAGTCATAATTTGTTCATATTTAAAGTCTCTGATGTGCTGGACAAGCCCGAGGGCCTTTTGTATGGGTCTAGGACTGATGTGAAGCCTCTCGGGTCCTGATGGGATGCCACTCATGTACTGCACAGGACAGGTAGACGCCACTTACCTGTATGTCGTCTTGACGGGCCAGTTGTAAGGAGCTGCTCTCCTCTCTCTGCACAGGTGTTATCTAGTCATGCCTTGGTGTGAAAAGGACTTTGACAGACCAAAGGTTGAGCTAAAGGCTGAGTTATTTAACCACATCTTGTGGCTTGAAGCCTGTTCACTGTGTTGCTATGTATACCCGTAATCAACCCAATGAACTACAGCAAATCCAAACTTTTTTCTGAACATTTTGACCAAAGGTGGCAGAGAGGGGAAAGGTCTGTGCTGTTTGAAACTAATGTTGGATTCCAATGCGATGTGACAATGTGAGTGTTCTTTGCCTGTTTGTTACCGATCCTTGTGCTTTTTCGGATAGTCTTTTTAATGAAAAATGGCTTTTTAAAAAGAGGTTGTTATATTTACAGATGGCTCAGTCCTCATGCTTTTGCACTTTGACTTGATGGCCGCTCATTTAAAGACATTCATTATTTAAAGTTGCTTGCTCATAATAAAAGTTGCTCAAGTTCATTCTTGTAAGCTATTTTCCATTATTGGTTATTTCTTGCTGTTGTTGCTAACTGACTAACAGTCCTGACTAAACTAGGAGACCATTTGTGGATGCTTAGTTCTAGTGTGCCTCCACCATACCAAAGAACACCCCCCACCACCACCATCCCCATAACCCCACCACCACCCCCACTAAACCCACCACCCAAACCACATCTCCACCATCCCCCCACCACCACCCTATTACCAACACAACCATGTCCACCACCCCCACTACCCACACCACCACCCCCACTACCTCCACCACCCCCACCACCACACCACAGGCTGGTGCTACAGTGATCTAAGCTCACATGACCCAAATCCCAGGCTGATTTCAATGTCAGAATTTTCTTTGGTTACACCATCACTCATAATGGAGGAATGTGAACTGCATGCTTTGTATGCATCCACCTGCCATCATGATTGTGCTGGCATCTCCGTCTGGATCAATACCAACATGTTCTCTGTCTGTACGCGTTTCCAAAACAGCTATTTACAGTCTAACATAATACAGCTGCACTAAATGGACAGAACTGAGGCTGAAAGGACAGCACTGACACTATGGTTTGTTTATTTGTTTGTTTACTGTAACAGTGAGATTACAGTGATCCCCAATCCATGAATTCTTATTCTAAGTGCTGTAAGAATACACACACACACACACGCACGCACACACACACACACACACACACACACACACACACACACACACACACACACACACACACACACACACACAAGCAATAACACCCTCAGCAGTCTGTATTTTCAATACTCTTTAATTATTGAGCAGAAGTCTGAATGTGCTGCAGTAACCTTGAAGGACCATCTTTATACCGATCAACAGTTAAACATGGTAGCCTAAGACATCACGAACACTGCACACGGCCCTGACACAGGAAACCAGGATAAAGTAAATATTTTAAAAACGTTTAGTTTTTATTTCTGGGAAATGCTGAAATGTTCCACATTTCAGTAAAAAAAATAGCTCTATTCGTATTGCTCAACTGAAGCAGTTTTGCAATGGCAAACTATTTGAAAAACACGTCTTGCCAAAAACAATTATTCGATTGCTAAGACGCTTAGCGTACTAAACTAATAATTACTGACATTCACGATTCTCAACTTTCAAACGTCATTTAATCGCAGACCTGCGCGAGCACGCCGCTGCGTGACAAACTCGCCGAACCGCCCTCGTCTGAAGGCTAAACGTCTGAAACAAGCGGCGGGTCTTCACAAAAGCGACATTAAAACGTCAAACAAGCCACATATCTAGTCAAAGTCTATTCCCACTTGAGGACATCTCGGTAAATAATATTTTAGTTCTTCGTTTGGGAGTTTTGCTCGTTGGTTTCATTGCGCGCGTGTAGTTTGTGGCCACTAGATGGCGCAAGTGTTTCGCTCCAGACTCGTAGTCGTACGTTTCGGGCTTGGCCGAGAGCTGAGATGTCTTCACACTCTACAAGCTCAAAGCATTCTCTCGTCTCTCCTTCTGCCTCCCTTCTCCTTGCAGCATGTGCGCTAACCCCGACACCAGACCCCTCCCTTTGTGCGAAACCTCAATAAGTTCTCTCGGCGCTCCTCCTTTATCTCCCAAACCGGCAGGACGCGAGTTGATGCCAAGAAGTTGTCTCACTCTCTTCCCCGCGACACACCGGGCTCTCACACTCATATCATTCTTGGACATCCGTCAGCAACGAAAGGGTCACAATTATCAACATAATAACGAGGAAGTTAAACACATTTCAAACAGCAAAATCCAAACTTGTTTTCAAAACAGCTGAAAATACAGTGGGTCTTTGTTGCTGAATGCTCCATTGATGTGTTCTGTGAACAAATAAAAAAACCGCATCTCTTCAGGCATTGTACAGAAACATACAGCTCTGTTTTGGAAGAATACAACCATTTGAACATTTCATTAGTAGCTCCGTCATGGATTTACAAACGCTGAGTGAAATCTTGGAGTGTCTGCGGTTTCTGAACAACACGGTTCTGAACGGGACAGCGAACCTGAGCCTTGAATTAGTCACCAACGGCACCTGTGGAGATGAGCTATTGATCCCTAAAGCCAAGTCCTCGCGTCCAAAAGGTAAGATATCCACTGTATCCCAACAGAACCGATATAAACACCACAAGCTGAGTCTTACTACAGTAAAATGCCGGAGGGGAGATTAGTCATGACAAAAGATGCACCATTCTTTGAAATAACTTGTGTAGACTCAGTTCCCTCCAACGACATTGCTTCAGCTGTTTGCAACTGGGCACCAGCCAAAACATCTATTGGACTGTAGTTTTAAACACTTTTTAAAAACTCTTTTTAGAAAACGTCAGCGACAAATATACTCAAATATCAAATACTTTTTAATAATTGACAAACATTGTTCTCGAACAGATCCCACCCTATATTTCCTTTAAAATGTTTCCCTAAAGTCCCCCTCCCCTTCACCTTAGAACCATTTACAGGTGACACATTAGAGTACGTATCACGCTTATAACAGTGTCCTGTATGTGTCCTGTAAGTGTCCTGTACGTGTCCTGTAAGTGTCCTGTCAAAGCATGTTATTCCACTCTAATATGGGTTTTATTAGAGTGGAATAACATGCTAACATGTTACATAACTACATAACTAAGTCAGGTGGCAGGTGACCATATAAATACGACGTGTGTAAAAATGCACGGAGCGAAACCAACTGACACCTGAAGACAGGCCAGTATACTGCGTTTTAAAAACACTAATATTAATAAATCATTTGCTGGAGACCCGTGGACATCTCAGGATGTAATCAATATTAAATGTAGGAAGGACTCTCTCATTGGACTCGCTTAGATGCCTTCTGCTTGTGACTGAATATTGCCTTTTCCCTACAGACGCGCTCTTACCTTTTGGTAAACAATACATCAATATCAGTTATGGATCGCTGTATGCGTTGACAAAACATGCCACAATGCACTGCTTTGAGTGCAGATTAAGCATTCTTGGATTATTTTCCATAGCCAAAAGGGATTGTCAGTTCTTAAATCCTTTAGACTCCAGGGGCTTAATCTCTGTCCAGAAATGTAGCTCTGCACGCTCGGTCTAATGTTCAGGATTGATCCCTGACGATGCAGCTACACAGAAAATTGAGGGTGCCATCCAACCCCTCGTTGGCACCCTCTTCTCTCTCTGTCTTTGTGTGATTTTAGGAAAAAAGACTCTAAAATGAACATTTAATGATAAAGCCTGAAGAGGTTCGTCCAGCCCTCAACCTGCAGTGTCTGTTATAGAACTGCTCAGATCCCGAGAGTCTTTAATTCCACCCTGACCGTTGTGCTGGTATCATTGCAGCTGTAATGATTCTGCTGTACTGATTCTACCTCGAAGGCTCACGTTTCTTGATGATGAGGATGGTGATAACAGGCAGGAGGAAGATGATGAGTGTGATGCTTCCATCAGAGAACTGAGGATCAGCATAATAACACAATCATTGTCAGAGGCAAAATCTGTTGTCAACCAGAGGTGTCTTCAAACTGCAGTGACCGTTTTCACATTATATCATCTTTTTGGTGCATACACCTATTCTCTGTAATAACTTTTATTTTGCATATTTTATGTAATTATATTTGTCAGATATACAGTGGTTGACAAATATGCAGTTGTTACATACCAAAGAATTATTTCCTTTAAAACCATAAACTGATACCAGTCTAGTAACATGTTAATCGAAGGGCATATGCTCACAAGACACAATGCCTCAAATCTACTGTAAGTATTGGGATCCAGAGACAATAGGCAAATGGACAAAAGCCATTTATTTAGGCTAATATAAGAATGTTCAGCATAGACAGTATGGTTCAGCACACAGGCAAGCAGGCACGCCACAGAAACCAGTGGTCAGAGTTTAAAACACAGGCAGATAAATCAGCAAGCACAGAGCAAGAGGGCTGTAATGACAACAGAAACGACTCAACATAGCAGAGAAGCAAGACCAGTGATGGGTGGGCGGTTACAGGGCGGGGCTTGAAATACAAACTCAGTGATGGTTGGGCGGGTACAGGGCGGAGCGTGAAATACAAACTCAGTTAAGCATCTTGAGAGAGAGAGAAGAGAGAGAGAGAGAGAAAGAGAGAGCAAGAGAGAGAGAAGACAGAGCCTTCACTTAAACATCATAGAGCTTTGCTTTCTTTCCAGTGTAGAAAGAATGATTAGAAACAGTTCACAAAAGTAAATCTGAAGAAAGTAGCTGAGAGGAAGGATGTTAATTGCAGAGCTGGGGAATCTGAAGGGTTGCTAAGAACAGATGGTTCACAAATTAGACTACATCTTTATAAGTATTATATGTTTATAATATAGGGATTAGAAATATAGAGGTTATACTTATTTATAAACCCAAGACTAAACCTTTGAATAGGATTGAATGTTAGGTGATACAGATGCTTGGTACAAACGAAAGGAGTTACAGAACGTCATTATAATAAAACCACACAAACAATGTTTAAATATTGCTCAGTTGGTATTAAGGGGCCCAAAGTGAGTCACTCCTCTGCTACGCTCTCTTCACTGGCTTCCAGTAGTGGCACGCATCAGATATAAAACTTTGATGCTTGCTTACAAAGCCAAAAATTGACTAGCCCCTCCCTACATGATGTCCATGGTCAAAAGCCGATCCGTACAGCGAGCACTCAGAACCTCAAGCGTCTTGACTCGAAACTCCATGCTTAAAGTCTCATGGAAGACAAAGCTCCAGACTATTCTCCGTCCTGGCTCCAAGATGGTGGAACCATCTTCCATTAGCTGTTTGGACTGCAGAGTCTATTGCTATCTTCAAGCGTAGACTGAACACCCACCCGTTTGTTGAGTTCTTAACAGAGCACTAACTCGGCACTTGCTGCTGTTCTCAAATTGTATGTCTGTCTATGGTTATTTGTGCTTCTTGGCAAATGTTTAACTTGCAAAACACTAGGTAATGATATTGACTCATGTAGTTTAGTAGTAGGATGAATTCTGTGATCAAATGCAAAGCACTTTTGTAAGTCGCTCTGGATAAGAGCGTCTGCTAAATGCCGTAAATGTAAATGTAAATGTAAGTATATATGCTTCACCCTATTACACCATCACCACCAGCCTGAACCGTTGATACAAGACAGCATGATTCGGACTTCATGGCCATATTAATGATAAATTGATGAAGCTTCCCATGTAGGCATGGTAGCACTGGGCTGGGAAATGTGGGTGGCTGGACTGGTTTTCATTGATGGGATTTACACTGTAGCGTCTGAGAGAACACATATTGATTTTACTTGAGTTTTCACTCAAAGGAGCTCCATCAGTGCCTATTGGCCACTGTAGCAGGGCTAAGAGTGTGTATACCGTCCCGGTGAGTCTGGGGATGATAATGATGTTAAGGATGTTTATGAAGTTCAGGAGTAGGCCATTTCTTCAGGACCTCATAAAACTGCATTCCAGATAAAATAGATGATGTGAGAGCAGGGAGGGAGTAATTGTGACTCTCCTAGATGTAGCCAGCAATAACTTTTAAGGGGGGGGTAATGAGTGAAAATGCTGAATAAAGCGCATTGTTAAATTAATGTACTTATGTTTGACATCTTTATCAGAACTGAAGAAGAAAAATCCCTATATTAATAAATTAAAAACAATAATAAAACATATATTCTCCTTTTACTTATACTATTTAGTAAATTTTATCATTCACATTTACAGACTTATTCTCTTTTATTATTATTATTATTATTATTGTTGTTATCTTCTGTAGGTGACAGTCTGCACTGCCTTTGTCATTATGTGTCATGGTTATCGTTGTGTCCCACCTGGTATTTGCTGGTCTTGCAGGGAGCTGCCCATAAAGTCTCTTATAGGTAAGAGGTTGTTTTATTGGTTGGATTGTCTTGAGGTCAGTGCAGTTACCAACAACGCCATTCCTCAGGTAGATTTATGGCCGCCATGCCGTCAGAAAGGTCATCCACGCTGACGTGAGCTAACAGTGGACCTGATGTCCTGTTTCAGAAGTCAAATGTTAATGGTGGTGTGTCAGGGAGGACCGGCTCGCTGTCTCAGTCATAAACAGGTGCAGGTGTTTGATGAAGAGGAAGGAGAGAAGATACAGTGCATCACATCACTGTGGTGGTGTCTGGAAGAATGGACTGTACCTATCAACACATATTTACTGTGCTGCCCAGTGATCTTGGTTCAACCTTTTTCTGATACAGACAGCAGAGAATGTGCTACGTTTGGGCGTGGATGGAAGAAAAGTGTGACACTGTGGTAAAGGACAATGTTCCTCCCTTAGGTGTTAATGGTGAACACGGAGGAAAGAGATGGCCTCAGCAAGAAAAATTATAACTGTATTTGTTTCAGCACAGAGAGACAGGGCAGCGTGAATCACTGCAACTTCTCAAACCTGACAACAGGTCAGAGTGTGCACAGATGGCTCTGAGAATATTTACACTCGGTACAGAAGCACACTGACAAATATAAGTGGGGTAGCGTAGAGGGAGAAGTGGTTTGAGAGGACATGAATAGAGTTTGATGATTAAATGGTCTGGATATAATGTACTAGTATACATATGTATATCAGCCCAATGAAAATAATCTCTAAGTACCTTTTAAAGTCCATGTGGATCCAACATTAGAAGTCTGATGTGGAAAGAGAACGCATGTGCACTGAAGCCATCACAGATGTTCCAGAGACATTAAACATCTCCGTGAGATCTCCCAGTGCCATTTTAAACCACACTGAGACTATTATTGAATAGTGCTCCTATATGTTCTAATGTGATGAACCCTCTACGAACAAGAACATTTTGTACCACTCGCTTGTGACATCAGTGGCATTATCACTGAAACGTAAATGTTACTGGTGGCTGGGCTGAAAGTCGGAGAAGTGAGAGAAAGAAAGTTACATGTGTGCAATATGAAGGCACAAAGGGAGAGTGTGGAGGAGACGAGGAGCTCGAGAGACGGAGGAGAGCTGAGGAACCAGCACAGAGCCAGGAGGAGCTCCAGAGGGACAGGTGAGGAGACGAGGGGTCTCGAGGGGTCCACTCCCAAAGCAGCAGGAATACGGCAGAGTTCACTAACCCCTCCCACGCCACGGTGCTGTGGAGAGAACACGAAGGTGACACGTAGAAGGACTCGAATCTGACCTGCATGCCACAGGCACAGAGGCGTGAACAGCATGGGAGACATCCAGGAGAAGTGTGTGGAAGGACAGCAGGACAGGCCTGGGCTCCCCAGGGAGCTCCGTCACACTGCAGTGATCGGCCAGGACCTGTCGCCCGCACAGATGAACACCTCAGCTGCAGGCTGGAAATGACACCCTGTGTCGCTTTGAGGCCCAACCAGGATGCCAGAGTCTTGCTAAACATAGGCTCGGTCAGTCAGTTCAGTTCATTTTAGCCTCTGGATGTCCTAATGAGGTTGAGGACAGGTGTAGACAGGCATGTGCAGGACCCAGACTGAGGCACACTGCACAGCGGATCCGCGGAGGACATTTTGATCTCCCGTCTTCCTTTGTGTGTAGGAAGTGACACGTACACAAACACACCAGTGTGTGTGTGTGTTTATGAGCTGATCCTGCTGATCGAAGCCCCATGTTACACATGTCTACATATACATGTGCATTTTTCTGCCTCTGTTGTAAGTTGCTTTGAAAGAGAGCAAACGGGACTGAGAGGTGCTACAGGCATTTATTATCTCTCTCTCTCTCTCTCTCTCTCTCTCTCTTTCTCTCTTAAATACACACACACACACACACACACACATACACACACACACACTAAAACGCAAACTAAGGAATCCCATTATCACAGCACTTTGTGTGCCTGAACGTCTGTTTATGTCTGTAATGGCTAAATGTGCCTTGTGCTTGTTTTTAGCAGAGTAACATATGTGCGTGATCCAAATGGCGCCATTAGCAGTGTATTACTTTGGTTTTTTCCAAAGCAATGGCCTGTAAGCACACTGGCTTGATAATGTTTTGAGTGACAGCGTAAAGCTCTTAGGGGTAATTGTGTTTGAGGCCACAGTTCACTGTGATTGCCGTGCTAGAGCATACCTAAACACCAGCACAGCAGTCTTCAAGATCTACATGAAAACTCATACACAAACATACACACTCGTACACAAAGCTTCGTAGTAACCATGTCAGTTTAATGCAGCGTATCAGATTGCTTTACTGCGTGTTCTGTTTATACTGAGACACTGTCAAAATCCCACAATGGCAATTCCAGGTTTCATAATTTTTTATGGGTTCCTGAATATGCATATCAACAATAACCGTGCCCGTGTTGTCATCTTGATTCTTTGCCTGGGTCTGGAGAATTTTGATGTGTGTGTTTGGTGGTGGTGTTGCCCTGAGTAAGTGGCATACACACTGTTGATTTCTAATCTCGAGGGGACTTGATGTCTGGAAGTGTATGCAGGGGAATTTCACTCCTATGGACCCAAAGCCACTCAGAATTCTCCAACATTTTCTATTCACATTACACAAAAACACAAGCCTTATAGTCTACATACAGTGAGCTCCTTGACATGTCGACTGATTGTGGTTGAGATCACAAAGTCCAAAAGTTCCAATCCAAATTCCAGTGGACCTCTTCATGCTTGGTCAGTGACTGAACATCTTTGACTGGAATTCTATCAAGCGGGACTGTCGGGGTGACATAATGACTTATTTCCTAACCCAGACATTTCACACAACAAAGTCTCTGTGCACACACACCACTCGTGTCATTATTTATGCCGCCAGGTCAGCCAGACAGGATGTGTGTGTGGATGTGAACAGGCTCTGTTTGCCCTGAGCAGTGGGGTTCCAGCATCGCGTGTAGGGCACAGCCACGTGTCTGGGGCTCAGAACTATAGCTGCACAGTGCACTTCCCACTCAAACCCAGTCTGGGTAAACTGGAACACCCAGACTTAAACATGGGACCAGTCAGAGACATTAGGCCATGATCGTTATCCCATCACCCAAGCAAACAGTAAATGGAGCAGATCAGTATTAGTGGTCAGAATAAGCAAACCATGCGCCATTCAATAAATCACAGAGAGAAAAGAAAGCTGATTAACAGACGTGATTATGAATTATATCCAAAGATATTGTATAATATATAAAGTATTCACTCACCCATCCAAATTATGGGAATCGGGTGTTCCAATCACTTCCATGGCCACACATGTATAAAATTAAGCTCCTAGGCATGTAGACTGTTTTTACAAACATTTGTGAAAGAATGGGTCGCTCTCAGGAGCTCAGTGAATTCCAGCGTGGAACTGGGATAAGATGCCACCTGTGCAACAAATCCAGTCTTGAAATTTTCTTGCTCCTGAATATTCCACAGTCAACTGTCAGCTGTATTATAAGAAAAAGGAAGTGTTTGGGAACGACAGCAACTCTGCCGCGAAGTGGTAGGGCCACGTAAACTGATGGAGCAGGGTCAGCGGATGCTGAAGCACATAGTGCAAAGAGGTCGCCAGATGAGTTCAGGAACAGTGCTCAGAGAGCTTCATGGAATGGTTTTTCACGGTCGAGCAATTGCATCCAAGCCATACATCACCAACGCAATGCAAAGCATTGGATGCAGTGGTGTAAAGCATGCCGCCACTGGTGTAAAGTGTAAAGTTTGGGATTATGGTGTGAGGTTGTTTTTCAGGAGCTGGGCTTGGTCCCTTAGTTCAGAGTGAAAGGAACTCTAAATGCTTCAGCATACCAAGACATTTTGGACAATTTCATGCTCCCAACTTTGTGGGAACAGTTTGGAGCTGGCCACTTCCTCTTCCAACATGACATAGGTACATAAAGACATGGGTGATAGAGTCTGTTGTGGATTAACTTGACTGTCCTGCACAGAGTCCTGACCTCAACCCGATAGATCACTTTTGGGATGAATTAGAGTGGAGACTGAGAGCCAGGCCTTCTTTTCCAACATCAGTATGTGAGTTCACAAATGCACTTCTGGAAGAATGGTCAAAAATCCCCATAAACACACTCCACACTCCTAAACCTTGTGGATAGCCTTCCCAGAAGTGTTGGAGCAACGTCCTACGTCATATTAAAACTTATGGATTAGGAATGGGATGTAATTTAAGCTCGTATGTGAGTCAAGGTAAGCAGGTTGAGGAAGGTGAGCAAATACTTATAAATATATATAATCGCTGACCAAAGCTAAACCCTCTTTTGTAGACTAGATTGTTTTAAAAAATGAAAGACAACCCATTATTGGCACGAGCCAGGTTCGCTTCTCAGGTACGGCCATTTCACACACAGTAAAGTCAGTGTTTAACATCCCACCTCACTTTGGTGTGTCGCATTTATTTACTGAAAATCTCCTATCTCTGTAAATTCATACTTTTAGATGCACTAACCAGGAGGATCCATTAAACATGATAAGATACAATAATAAACCAAATTATGCATTTTTACTGGCGTGTGTGTTTTTTTGTTTGCTTGTTATGTTTTTTAGATTTTAATGAAATATGTGGTTACTTAATTGGAGGCAGGTGTTTGTCAGGTGTTTCAGATCTTTCAGTAAGAATGAGACTTATCAGACATCAGACTTATCACTCTTCGTTTGGCCTATTGATAACTGATTACCACATGGGATGTTAAGCCTATAGATTATTTGACAGCCATGTAATTCCGTGAATTAGCACAGCAATCTAGACTTTGGAATATTGGCATTTTTTCACAGTGTTACAAATGAGGGAATCTGTCCTGATAACACGACTGTAAAGATAACTCATATGTTGTTACTTTCATTAGAACAATTATCTCCCTAAATTCTAATTTGCAATTTGCAATCTAATTCTAACTGTCATTTAGTCACAGATTTAGCATTTAAGCAAGAATTTTTAATTTCTCCGGAAGTCATTTAAGCCACGTGGCCTCTAAATATTTCACTCTAAAACATGCACATATTCACTAATCTTTATTGGTGAGAATTGAACCTTATCCTTGAACAAATATCCCTGTGTTCTTAAAGGGCCAATACTCTACATTTGGCTTCCATTTAATATTTTTCCTTGATGTTTACTTACAACACTTGAGTGGATTCATGTTCCAAAAATAGCCATACTTTATTTTTATCCCTTAGAATCGAATAGGTTCTGTCTAGCCTTTAAGACTGATGATGATAAACAGGCTGTGTTCTGATTGGCTGCCCTGCATTGTGCCTTTTTAAAAAGCACTCTGCACTGAAACAGTTGAGAACTGCAGTGTGACTGGATGGGCTAAAATTGCTCATCCATATGCCCATCTATAAGCTCAATAGGCAGAGATATGCAAATAGGTTTGCTGTTCTGACATAAGAAATAGTGATTTCAATACAGTTTATTCCACATATGCACTGTATGGACTAGGGGAGTGAACATTTTGAAACTTTGACAGTGTTTACATATTACTTCAAAATATTTTATTCAAATGAAGTGAGTTAAATCATGTGATAAATCATAAATCCACCCATTTTGAGGAAGGTGCACTGATTAAACAGACATATCTTGGTTACCAGTAGAATAAGAAAGTTAAAGTTAAATTTTGCTCTATTTCAGAATAAAAGATCATTCTGTTTTTTTTAAAGCAATACACTGTGATATGTCTTAAACCAATTATATTAATGAATCGTATTACAAAGTAAATTGATTTAATTATCACTTATAGCAATATAACATATTTATCACTTATGAGATAAACATAGTTTAATTTAGTTTAGTATAGTTTACTAGGCCTTTTATTTTGCAATATCTATCCCTAGAAGATACTAATATTTTATGCTATATTTACTATTTGTGTTAATACTGTTATTAATTAATTAATTAATTAATTAATTATGAAATTGTAAGTGGAGGAAAATGAGATAATTACAAAACCAAATGTGTCCTGGGGAAATATCTGAATAGTACATCTGATTGGGCTTGATTAAACAGACCCAGTGGGGGAAAAAACACAACAAAAACAAGAGGTCAAAGGGCAGAATGTCAGACTGAGTTCCTTTAATTCAAAGGAGTATTATTGTACTGTGTGAACTACACAGGAATCACATTTATGACCCTGACTGGTTTGTTTGGATTTTTTCAGCATCATGTGTGTGACAGCACTGCACTGGTGTCCTGCACTGGCATCCTGCACTGGTGTCCTGCACTGTTGTCCTGTACTGGTGTCCTGCATTGGCGTCCTGCACTGTTGTCCTGCACTGGCACCTTTGGTCCTCGAGCTGCGAACCAATGATCACGGACTCCGAACGCAAGTCCCGCATCTAGAATCAACTCTGGACATCCTGTTTTCTCTCTCGTGTGTGAAATAATAATGCAGCATCTGGTCTGTGCTGCCCTCAGACGTGCAGCGCTCTATAAGAAGACCTTGAGCACTGGAGAACATAGTCCAGCAGGGCTGGCCACGTCCGCGTGCAACAGATGGGCCACAGGCTGTGATTGTGCATTAATTCACTAACAGAAGCTGTACGGTAGGTGTACCTAATGAAGGGGATGAGGAGCACAGATTGACGTACCTTCAGATACACTACTCTGACGTGGGGCCAACGTCCCCTTCTGTCTTCCCCCACATCTGTGCTTTTGTCACACCTTGGTCTGAAATGCTTGCGTGTATGCAGCAGCACTGGCAGCGTGCCAGGCCACAGAGAGCAGGACTGGAGTTCTGAGTCCTGATACTGGGACACCACTGCTGTCATCGCCACAAAATGGTGGGAAACTTGGGGACCTAAAACAACCAAAATGACCATAAGAAAACTGGTTAATGAGACCTGTCTTTTTCTGCAAGATATTCAACAATTTTAAAATTCACACGGTATTTTAAAGGCTTGTATATTTGAGAGGAGTGGTGGTTGCCGATATCCCTGCGGTGGCTGGTACACCACAGAAGAACAGCATGACCGTTTAACAATCTGGCCCCCATTTCCCAGAAGAATCATTGATCTTCTTAAATGAGAGGACGCATGTTCCGTGTGACACTCGTGTTACTGTTTAACGATTCTTTGTGTTATGATGCTTTTGGGAATTCTGATGAATCTAGTACTGAGACAGAGGCCACAGGATGTGATAGTTAAAGCAGTCAGAACCATGTGACCCAGTTAAAGGTGGTCAAGATTGATCATCAGACCTCAGAGAGCTGCTAACAGGATAAGCTTCCTCAGATCCCATAATCCTCCTGCTCGTGCCACCTATCATTGATTACATACAGCTGCAGTCCAGAACAGAAGGCATTATATGTCTTTGTGTGTGTGTGTGTGTGTGTGTGTGTGTGTGTGTGTGTGTGTGTGTGTGTGTGTGTGTGTGTGTGTGAGAGATGCAAGAGGGAGGGAAGGAAATATTCCAGTTTATACAGTTATCTTGCATTTATACCTTTCATTTATACCACAGACCATCCCAAGTGTTTGTAGAAAGACCATATATTTTGTATTGAAAAAAATCTGTATTTTTTTCCTGTTAGCTCCTACAGGATAGACCCTGTAAGTGGCACTGTTTAAGCACATGAATGAGGGTGTTCATCCTTATCACCTTGACCAATGCGTGAGACTTTTTCAAAAGCCCAAACTCATCCATTTGCAATTTGAGTGACATAATTTAAACCCTGCAATTATTATGCATGTTTTATGTCATCAATCTGTATGCACTTCAGAAACCCTTCATATGTGTATACTACTAAAACATAAGCTTTGCTCTCTGGTGCAAGTTTGGTGTTGTCTCCCAAACGCCGGCACACTGCTCAGTGACTAATTTGTGGCCCTGCATCCTTATAAATCAGTGCTAATTACAGTGCGATTAACTGCTGGAGAGGAAATGATTGATTAAGCCATTCGCAATGGTGCACAAGCACTAATCAAGCAGTCCTTTATATGCTGCAAATAAGATCCTGAAAAGTGAAATAATATTGGCAGAGTCGAGCAGCTTCACTCCTGTACCTTCCATTGTTAAATTTTTATTCTCCAGCATGTAATAATTACTAAAGGTGAACTTAGTTAATCTTGACCTCCCAGAACGCAGAATGTAAAATGAGGAATAGCAAATTAAAAATTAATTGTGATATTTATAAATAGGCATCACTAAAAGCTTTTTTTAATGGGTTTTGGTTCCAACAAAAAAAATGTAGCGTCATTTAATCTCTCATTATCTGGTTGTAGCTTGGACTGTATAGTTGAGCAGTAATCCATCTATGTAACTGCTGTGTGGATGTATCTAGTTACTTATTCTAGTCTATATTTTATATTCATTATTCAACACTACTGTATAAATTAATGAGGACAGTAATCACATGGCTTTCAATAATTTTTCAATTATTTCAAATGCCAAAGCTTGTAACTCATTGTTTCATTTGAGTGACTATGTCAAAATCACTGGGCTGCCAAGCTCTGAACAGAAATCTGATTTGTAGGTACAGAGATTGATTTAAAGGTACAGAGATTGATTTATAGGTACAGATATTGATTTATAGGTACAGAGATTTGCACAGTGTGTTCAGATGAATCAGCCCCAGCCCATCATGACTCAGACATTAATGATGCAAGCACCTCTTTCTGTCTCAGCAGCACTAGCACCTGGTCTGCAGTACAAACGCACAGTCTGCATGACTAACGCACAGTCTACAGGACTAACGCAGAGTCTGCAGGACTAACGCACAGTCTACAGGACTAACACACAGTCTGCAGGACTAACGCACAGTCTACAGGACTAACGCACAGTCTGCAGGACAAACGCACAGTCTGCAGGACAAACACACAGTCTGCAGGACAAACGCACAGTCTGCAGGACTAACGCACAGTCTACAGGACTAATGCACAGTCTACAGGACTAATGCACAGTCTGCAGGACTAACGCACAGTCTGCAGGACTAATGCACAGTCTGCAGGACTAACGTACAGTCTACAGGACTAATACACAGTCTGCAGGACTAACGCACAGTCTACAGGACTAACGCACAGTCTGCAGGACAAACGCACAGTCTGCAGGACAAACACACAGTCTGCAGGACAAACGCACAGTCTGCAGGACTAACGCACAGTCTACAGGACTAATGCACAGTCTGCAGGACTAACGCACAGTCTGCAGGACTAATGCACAGTCTGCAGGACTAACGTACAGTCTGCAGGACTAATGCACAGTCTGCAGGACTAACGTACAGTCTGCAGGACTAACACACAGTCTGCAGGACAAACGCACAGTCTGCTGGACAAACGCACAGTCTGCAGGACTAACGCACAGTCTTCAGGACTAACGCACAGTCTGCAGGACTAACGCACAGTCTGCAGGACTAATGCACAGTCTGCAGGACTAACGTACAGTCTGCAGGACTAATGCACAGTCTGCAGGACTAACGTACAGTCTGCAGGACTAATGCACAGTCTGCAGGACTAACGGACGGTCTGCAGGACTAATACATGGTCTGCAGCAATAGCGCCTGGCCTGCAGGGTTTGTGTCCGGTTCGTGCTAGCTCTTAGCACTTAGCTCTTAGCTTCCCTTATTGATTGTTAAGTTTGAACTCCTCAGCAAACCCTGGGTGAAAGAGTGTTTCAAACAAAACAGATCAATGCCAGTTGAGGCCTGAAAGGGAACCTGAAGCTGATCCTCCATACTACCAGCATCCTGGCTTAGGCAGATCCTGCAAATCTCGATGTATTTCCTGGTATAAGAAAGTAATTCAGTGGATCTTCTCCATAAGCCTGTGTGTGTTCTGCTCTGTAGTTCAGAGTGTGCTTTTCCCATTACGCTCTTCCACATCATCTCGCCCTTCCACGACACTTCGCCGTACGCTGGAAGCTGCGTGTGCCCAACGTTCTCCTAATCTCCCTCGTGTCTTCTCCAGAGATGGATTCGGTACGCATCCTGCTCTACTCCCTCATCTTCCTGCTCAGCGTCTTTGGCAACCTGTTGATCATCGTGGTGTTGGTGGTGAACAAGCGCATGCGGACCATGACAAACACCTTCATGCTGTCGCTGGCGGTGAGCGACCTGATGATGGCCGTCTTCTGCATGCCCTTCACGCTCATCCCCAACCTCCTGGGCGACTTCATCTTCGGGGCCGCCATGTGCAAGATCGTGGCTTATCTCATGGGTAAGACATGCAGCCTCTTCTAGACACGTATTCAGGTTATTAACCTGTTCCATGATTTGAGTGCTGAGAACAAGCTTGGTTTAAATAGGTATGGTGTAATACCTATTTATAGGCTTTAGAGTGAAAAATAAGATGTGTGTGGGTGTGTTCCTGCTGTGAGAGTGTGTTTCAGAGATGTTCATCAGTCACTTTGTACAAATCTTTGGGATGTGAATCTGAATCAAGAATCAAGTCACTTGAACAACAAATGCTCACTATTCCTAAATGTAGGCGGAAACAAAAACTCATCTAGCAGGTCATCTAGAGTTAT
Source organism: Brachyhypopomus gauderio (assembly GCF_052324685.1). Taxonomy (NCBI): domain Eukaryota; kingdom Metazoa; phylum Chordata; class Actinopteri; order Gymnotiformes; family Hypopomidae; genus Brachyhypopomus; species Brachyhypopomus gauderio. The sequence continues at coordinate 7,180,271 of NC_135214.1, forward strand.
AATTATAGTTATAATATGTACAAGTAAAGCAGGTAAGAAACCCAGATCATTTAGAGTTATAATATGTACATGTATGTGCTAAGGGGCAGATCACCTCTCAAATGGAATTCAGCACAAAAAATTCCCAGTTAAGAGACTGAAAATGTCTTATCAAGAAACCATTTTATAATGGCTTGTTTTTTTCCCGTTACATTTCCAGAGGCACTTTGGTATTATTGAAATGGGGGTGGGGGTCGTGTGGGGCTTAAATCAAGTTTGTTTGTCCTTTGTGTGTGTGTGTGTGGGGGGGGTTGTGAAAGTAAAGACAGGGTGTGTGAGAAGGTGCTCTCATGCAAATAGTGAGGTCAGACCAATGAAACTGGGAACACGTGCACAGTAATTCTGAGTAGAGCCTTAACAGCATTTCAAAGTACTGAGAGCTTTATGTGTGTAAAATGAGAGAGAGAGAGAGAGAGAGAGAGAGAGAGAGAGAGAGAGTGGGAGAGAGAGAGAGAGAGAGAGAGAGAGAGAGAGAGTGGGAGAGAGAGAGACAGAGAGAGAGAGAGACAGGTGATGAGCACACCAAAGCTTTAAGTGATCTGGGTGAGAAGGCACAGGCTCTCTGTTACCTTCTCTCCCCATATCTGATGCTGCAGTGTGTACTGCAAAGTGATCCTATTGATCACTGCAGCTTAGCAAAGAACTCAGAGAGAGCAGGTGCTCTATTTGTTGAACTGTGTTCAAACTTCTAAGTGCTCTTATCCAGCTGAATTAAAGAGTGTCTCGTGTTTGAAATCTGTCTTTCTACACCCCAGGAATCTCGGTCAGCATCTCCACCCTCAGTCTCATGGCAGTAGCGATCGAGAGATACAATGCCATCTGTAACCCTCTGAAGTCCCGCGCCTGGCAGACCCGCTCCCACGCGTACAGGGTCATCGCCCTGACCTGGGTGCTGTCATTCTTCATCATGACTCCGTACCCAGTCTTCTCCACGCTCATTAGCTACACCAAACCCAACAACCTCACGGCACACATGTGTCGTCACGACTGGCCCAAGGAACAGGTGAATCAGGCCTGGTGAGTAGGTGCTTTAACTTTTGATTGAAAATTAATTGTGTGCGCCTGATGGGAATAAAGATGAATTGCCTTGAGTTTCACAATGATGTCTGGACTATAATTGCAGAGCAGAGGAGCATGTCTGATTGTGTAGGGCACTTCATTCAGGGGCTGAAGACACTAAACCTGGATAATCACGTCATCGCATTTCTTTGTGTTGCCGGAGATGAAAGCGTCTTGTGCCTGAACCGTTTGTCTCTCCTCAGACACAGAGTGTTGTGATCTAGCCGGGCCACGTAGGACAGAAAGTACCGAAAACACTGACAGGATTTGGTGCTATTCAGTCAAAATCTGAATTCATTTAGGCGTATTGTGGACACGAGTTTATTGTTTTTAGTGATTTATTCGCTTTTTTATGTATGATTAGGTTGGGTATGTCCCAATACTGGAAACTGTTATTGAGTTCACATAATTAACATGTTGATAAAAATATGCAAACAAATCCCACCCTAAATTATTACAAAACTTAGTTTTCAATGTCCGTTCTATTTAACATCTCATTGATCTTCTAAATAGCAGGGTTAAATCAGATGCATTGTAACAGGAAAATCCCCAGTCTTCAATTCATTCTCAAGAGTGTGCTGTTGACATTCTCCAAAATCAGTGCATGGAGATTAATGTAGAAGCTAAATAATACTTTTCTCTGAGGCAGTGTTTACCACTTTAGCACACTGGTAATGACTCTCGTGTTAGCTTTGAGGGTGAAAGAGGCTATGGACAAAACACTTCATTAACATGTTTGTCATTCTGGGTAAACCTAAGCTTAAAGAATAAGCATTTGTATACACAGTACAAACACCTGAGAGAGTGATTTCTGTGGGAGCAGACTGCGAGATCTTCGTAGGAAGCACTGATCCTGTATGTCACTCTGCGCAGGTGCATCCTGTTACTGTTTGTCCTGTTCTTCATCCCCGGCGTGGTGATGATCGTCGCTTATGGACTTATATCCAGAGAGCTGTACCGTGGAATGCAGTTTGAGATGGACCAGAGGAAGGACCACTGTGGTGAGGGCCGACCCTCCTGTTCAGATTCATTGATGGGGTTTTAACGAGTACTATGTAACCTGTGAGGAACATGTGGGAGGGGCTTCAGTGGACTAATCCCCAAGGAAACGTTAGCTTCCGTTCTCTGTGAATGGGGGCTATAAATAGACATGGCCACCTCCTGCAAAATGTCACCTAAAAAAATGTCAGTGTTACCTAACTTCATACGTAGGGAAATGTGACATGGGCTTTTTAAAAATGATCTACCATAAATGAAATTACTTTACACAACATTCTGTTTTCAGTTCTGGAGGCTTGTGAGTATCTTGGGGAGCATCTAATTTTAGTAGCTGCTGTTTCGTAGAGATTGTGTCTTGTACTGAGGTCCACTCAACTGCTGGGAATAGGAGGAGCTCTATTAGTGTTATAAATGTGCCTTCATTTCCTCTTGACTCACATGTCCAGCTCTTAAAACGACCCAATCATGGCCAGCATCCATGCTGGTTTTAATAGATGGATTCTCAGAATGTAATTTCCTTTGACATATTTGCTGATAATATTTCTTGCAAATGGATTGGTCTCTTGAATGTAAAAATACCAATTGCCACTCTTGAGGAGTTTGTTTTTCTTCTGTTATTTGACTCACAGCGTTGAATTACTGTCTCCTCAAGTTTTATCCAAGATTTTAACTTTACTGTTTACTGGTGCAGAAGACGTTGGAATGATCAGTGGAGCTTACATTTTTGACATGTCACACTGTAGCTGTTCCTGCGATGGTGTTTCTGGCTATAACTGGTTTCCCTATTTAAGGCCTTGGCGTTGGTATCTGTCCAGGCGTGAAGAACGGTGCCAGTTCCACACTGTCGGCCGGCAGCGACGACGGAGACGGTTGCTATATTCAGGTGTCGAAGAGGCCCAACTCCATGGAGATGTCCACCCTCACCCTCACCAGCTCCGCCAAGGTGGAGCGTCTGCGTAGCACCACCTCCGAGACCACGCTGTTGGCCAAGAAGCGCGTCATCCGAATGCTGATCGTCATCGTGACCATGTTCTTCATATGCTGGATGCCCCTCTACTCCGCCAACACGTGGAAGGCGTTCCACCCGCCCTCCGCCCACCGCGCCCTCTCCGGAGCCCCCATCTCCTTCATCCACCTGCTGTCGTACACCTCCGCCTGCGTCAACCCCGTCATCTACTGCTTCATGAACAAGCGCTTCCGTAAGGCGGTGCTGACCACCTTCTCCTGCTGCTGCAGACCACGACACCGTCGCCGCTTCCGGGAGGCGGAGGACGACGTCATGGCCACGGGTGCGTCTGTGTCCAAGTTCACCTACACCACCGTCAGCTCCACGGGGCCCTGCTGACTCCTCGAGCACAGAGGCAGGCAGCACCACCAGTCAGGGATGGAGACAGAGATAGGTCAGGGGCGGGGTCAGGGGCGGGATCAGGGGAGGGGTCAGGGGCGAGGGTTTGGCTTTGCATCGAGAGAGATGGTGTGCTGTGGAGTTTAACTTAGTAACAGCAGAATCAGCTTGTTATGTCATTACTCTCTTTCGCTTGATAATTTATGATTGTGTTCCTGTACATGTACATGTATTTGTGTATGCTTTTTTATCTACAGTGAGTTTATATTGTGTATATTAAGTGCCTGATTAGTATAGAATTGCAGATATTTTCAGTGTGCTCAATAGGTAAATAGTTTTTAGTATATGATAGAGAGGTTCAAATAAATATGATAATGCTCAAGCCTTCATGTAGCCAACCACAATTTCCTGAAATTCCTGTAAAAACTAAATAAAGAAGATACGTCTCCACAGGCCGGGACTAATAAGCCATTCTATGCTCAGAACCATTAAAAAAACACAACAATTATTTGAGAAGGTAACAGTATGATACAGGAGTGATGTGAAACTGTTGCAGGAGTGGGATTTTAGACACTGCCCATTGTGTTGTTGTAGTTGTGGCTGCAGAGGGTCACTGAGCCCTGGGCTACCTGGCTACAGGCCTGCCTGGCTACAGTTTGTCATTTGGCCCTAGCACACCCCTGTACCCTGTACACCCCTGTACCCTGTAGTCCTGTACCCTGTATACCCCTGTACCCTGTAGTCCTGTACCCTGTAGTCCTGTACCCTGTACACCCCTGTACCCTGTACACCCCTGTACCCTGTAGTCCTGTACCCTGTACACCCCTGTACCCTGTAGTCCTGTACCCTGTAGTCCTGTACCCTGTACACCCCTGTACCCTGTACACCCCTGTACCCTGTAGTCCTGTACCCTGTAGTCCTGTACTCTGCACTCTCCTGTCCTGCATGCTTTCTCCATCCACTCTGCTGCTGGGTGTAGCTGTGACCTCTGCACTGCGGGCTCGTGTGGTCAGGCTTAATTCACCCAGAACTGCCACAGACCCGCAGGCTGATGTCTGGCTGCTCTTGAGTGCTCAGACCTCACATATCGTTAAGATCATTAAAACTCTCCGAGACCTGCTACATCAAATACAGCTAAGGGCACATGGGACAAAACAGGTGGAACAAAAGGGAAACCCAGAGTCCTCCACTGTGTCTCCCTGTTCCCTCACTTAGCATAGAGAAGACAGTGGGGGCACTCTCTTTAATGACACACACATGCCAGGAAAGAAAGATGCAGGATTAAACGTCACAGATCCCATCAGCGTTGGGTCCCATCAGCCCCGGGTCCGCGTGTCATTTCCTCTACTACCTTTCTGCCCGTTTCTCTTATCTCTCGTTTCTTTTTTTTTCTTTTTTTGTGGTAACCCATTCATCTATTTAGATGTTTCTAAGGATCTAAAATATTTCTAAATGGTTCATGGCAAAACCCACTCAGACTGATTCAAGTTCTCTCCAAGTTCACAATGTGCTATTGAATAGACGGAAGTGTCCAGATCAGGGCAGACATGCCTGACACATTCCCATTCACAGCAGAGGCGCTCATGCAGTGACCTGCGGTGCTACGCTGTCCCCTTGAGTAGAACAGCCCTTCCGCTAGTACAATAGCATCATGCTGCAGCATTATCAAACACAGACCCGACAGATCAAGATAACAGAGATGCTATAAGATGCTTTAAGTACACAGAGACATAAGTACACAGAGCCGAATAAGAAAAAATGATTTTATTAAATGAAAGTTAAAGTAGTCTTCAGTTTACTTTTGAAGGCAACACCTACAGTGAAGCTGAACAGGAGGTGTGGCTAGCAGTAGCCGCCACCCACTTCCCCTTTGTTCTGTCTCCTCCCTCTCTCCTGTCTGCACTCATCTGTTGTCTCCTGCTTTGCTCTCATCTCATCCTCCAGTGTTGTTGATTTCTCAGCAAGCTAAACACACTAACGTACAGGCATGTGTTCTCTGTGTCTGCCTCCCACCCTCTGATTACAGTGCAAGTCTGATTACGCCACTGCCTACACCTCTCGAATTCATAAAATTCTGCCCCTCCGGACGCTCGTGCCCCTATGAATTCTGCCGCAGCACATCCCTGGACACGCCCCCCACAGCCAGGATTACAGGCTGTTTGTACAGGCTCACACCCTGAGATTAGTGTTCAGGGGCACCAGTGATGCCCAATTCATTACTTGATGACATTTCCCAACAGCCTCCTGCATTATCTGTGCTATCCATTTTGGACAGGTATGAGTAGGAACAGCTACACCTGGGATGGGGGTTTATGTCTGGGAGTAAAACAGTGTGTAAGCCACTGGACCACTGGAGAGGTCAGCTGCCCTCACACATTTCAAAGGTTCTTGTGACTGACCAGAGGCGAGTAACACCGGACCATTGTAGCGACATATTGAGGTGTTTTTGTCCTTCAGTACACGGTAATCTCAGGTGATTTTCTTCAGTGTGACATTTAGAAACACATTACCTCATAATCCGTGGTATTAACACAAGAGGAATTAATTAAAGCAGCACCAAAATATCTAATATCACTGCACCTTACGTGTGTACCAAGAGACCTGACCTAATCTGAACAAACACCACTGGAGTGGTAAGCCTGAACAGGCACATATGTGGAATCCTTGACAAGTCATTTGTGCTTCATGGATTCCCAAATCCATGCATACATAAGTATCACATTAACATGCACATTGATGCAGGAGTTAGCAGAAACAGATGGACAGGAGTGTCAGAGAGACTCCCTGATGTTTGAAGCAGATGACAGAATCTGCATGGATGACATCAGACCGAAGCTAATGTGTTTCTCGCACTACGGGGAAATATGGTTTTGCTTGGAGGGCGGCTTTTTGCCTCTTTTGTGTCACCACCTACTGACGTGAAAAATCCAGACCTGCCTGAAATAGAGAAACTATTCTGTTTGAACCCTATATGAAACTTTTTCACTGAGTGTAAGTATAGAATGGCTTGTGTAAACTAGACATGGTTACAGTTCAATTTAAGGTAGTTAAATGAATCCCATTACGAGGAAACGATATGTCTAAGCCCAAAAACCGGTAGAAACAATTTGTACTTGAAGATTGAAAGCACTTTTGCCTGTAGAAACTTCCTGTTGTGAATGATCTGAGATGGTATTTGCCCAGACGTCAGAGGCTAAATCCCTGTCTGCATTATCATTAACAATCCGCTCTTATCCACTATTGTAAACGCTTCTAGCTGGAATACTGCAGCTGAAAATAGGCCACACTGTGAAATGTCGGTTTCCCCAAGGTGTCTTTGTGGATGTTTGGCAGAGAGACATTATTTCAGCAGCTTGTCCAAGCCCAGAGAGTAAGCCAGCTTTAGGAGGCACTTCCTGTGGCACTTCTGGGACATCTGGGTTCAGGTCAAAGCATGTGCAAGTGGTCAAGTCTGATCTCACTGAAACAGATATGTTTGGAGACACAAAACACCACGGAAGGACCCATGGAAGACAACGTAAGAAAAAGCCCAAGAAAGTCTGTGCTGATTCCTCTTGTTCAGAGTAACTGCTTGATGTAGTCTGGAGTACTGTGAGATCTTCACTGGAACCACTGGAACCATCAAGGCTTAACCCAGACTCTGAGGCACCCATGACAATGTCAAGTCAGTCATTTTCAGTAAGTGACCTGAAAAATTCGAAGGCTGCCTCGTTACATCTCAGTTATAGCCTGTTTCATTTTAATGTAATATTTTTAATCAACACATGCTGGTTCTTCAAATGCCGCAGTGACTAGATGGACGATTTATTCTATTTTGCTGAAGATTTAATTAAACAGGACTCCACAACACGCAAGAGATCCATCAATGACCATAATCTGAGTGGAAATACTGCACCTAATCTCTTCTTTCATTCATATTTAATAGTCATGTCACTCATTACTTGTAGTAATTAAACATCTAATTATTTTGTGAGAAATGCATTTTGCAAGTTATCATTTATTTTGACTTTCATTTAAAAAACAATGTTATTGAACATCAATTCCCTGCTTTGCAGTGATTTGTACAGCTTCATACTCTGTAATATTTTAATGTGTGGCATATTTTGTGTTTAATTGTAAGAATTAAAAGGATTTTATTTCTGGTACCACATGTATCATGTAGGCAAAGTGAAACAACATAGCCAATAGCAATTTCTCCATAGCATAGGTGTGTTTAGTCTTGTAATGATAAAAAAAGGTATGTAAATGTAGTTTTTGTTGTAAAAAATGAATGTTTAGATGGTGTGATATCAAAGCAGAGATAGATGAAGTGTTTGTACTAGCTTCTGCTGTCATGTACAGCCTCAGAGAATAAAGTACAATCTGAAGCATCATAGTCTACAGGCCACCATGCCTTAAAATTGTCTGGCTGGCTGGTGTGTGTGTGTGTGTGTGGCTAGATCACAGGCTAGATGGCAAGATCACAGGACTGACAGAAGCTAATGGCAGAACCAAAAACAGGGAAAATTGTGTGTGTGTGTGTGCGTGGGTGTGTGTGTGTGTGTGTGTGTGTGTGTGTGTTTGTGTGTGTGTGTGTGTGTGTGTGTGTCTGTCTGTCTGTCTGCATGTGTGTGAAGGCAATGTGTTATATGATTATATACTGATAAGATACAGATATGGCTTTATAATTATAGCTGCATTGTACCTGAATAAATGATTAATTCACAGCCTCAGATTTAAGGGCCTGATATTCCTATAAAACAATCAGTGTTTTTGATTACCTTTGAGGAAGAGACACAGCATGACAAGGGAACAGGAGCAGGTGTGCAATACGCAGGGGGGGGGGGGGTGTTTGTGTGTGTGTGTGTGTGTGTTGGGAGATAGAGAATGAGAGAGCAAGCTTTTACAGATTGGGAGGCAGTACCTCATAACCCCAATTTTTGTGATGTGCGACACAACTGTGTGTCTCTCTCCTCAATCAGAGAGTGTAAACTGTGCTTGTGACCCTAGAGATGGTGACTGGGAGCGTATGCAGCTCTGAAGTTGTATGTATAAATAGTGCATAAGGGACCACTGAAACTAGCTAGTACATTATGAGCCAAGGATGAGAAGAAGCCTCTCCCTGGTTACCACTCTTCTGGCTGCAGTTTGCGCTATTACGCTCAACATCACCCCCTGAAGGTCAGCTGCATGATTGCAACTGAGAAGTTGACATCTTATTACATCAGGGTGTAACATGATAAATGTATTGAAAATCTTGGAAAACAAGGAAACTTCATTTATTTGCCTAAAGTTTCTCTAAATACTGAATCAAATGTATAAACACATTTCAGAATGATTCCAAAATATATTATTATTTATTTAATTTATTGCCTTTATTTTCACAAGGTTTTAATTTAGCTGAAGTCCAGCTCTCTGGAGCATGAGTTGTGATGACAGGCCTCACGTCTCTCTGTTCTGTATCTCCACAGTCGGATCCATGTGGTGTTTGAAGATATCCGTGCACAGAATTCAAGGGAACTGTAATGTCTACCCCTTGTTGTGTCCAAGAGGAAGAATGGTGTTGTTTGGTTTAAACATTGATCTTAAAACCATACATGCCTGAATAACTAGTATTGACTCAAAGGGTGTTTACGTTCTCTGGCTAACCATGTGTATGCCACTTGCATACATATAGAAAAAGTACAGGAGTTAACATAAAGACATGACTGATGAATTGAGTTTAGCATTACAAAACAAGCTGTCCACACCAATCCTAGAATATACATCAGGTCTACTGCACAAAGGATTGGTTACAGCAGTGTAGCTGGAATGCATTGCTAGACCTAATTGCCTTTGATTAGTTTACTATGCAATCATAATCTGCTATAGCTCTATAGGGATTGGCTTGTATGCAACCATAATTCACCCCCCAGTGTTTCAAGTAACTTATTGCAGTTTCAATGAAATTGACTCCCATTATGCCATGATCCTCTGTGCTGATGTTCTTCAGTTAGATTTAATGTTTAAAACGTTATTGGTCCTCATTGGTGCATATCTTTCTGTTTAATCATTGGCATTAATGATGCGGGTTCCCATCACAGACATGTGTTCCCTTTACTGAAGTGTGTTCTCATCACTGAAGAATGTTCTGTTTCCTGAAGCATGTTCTCATCACTGAAGCATGTTCCGTTTACTGAGGCGTGTTTCCTTGACTGAAGCATGTTCTATTTACCGAAGCATGTTCCCATCAGTGAAGCATGTTCAGTTTACTGAAGCATGTTCTCATTACTGAAGCGTGTTTCCTTGACTGAAGCATGTTCCGTTTACTGAAGCATGTTCTCATCACTGAAGCATGTTCCATTTACTGAAGCGTTTTCCATTTACTGAAGCATGTTCGCATCACTGAAGCGTGTTCCATTTACTGAAGCGTTTTCCATTTACTGAAGCGTGTTTCCTTGACTGAAGCATGTTCCTTTCCTCCATTCTCTTCATTTTTACCTCCCTAATTTCAGATTCTATTTCTGTCTCTTTCTAAAGTCTCCTCCTTTGAGCAAAAGAGCCTTTTGAATGAGTGAGTTTTCCTTTGAGTAGAAATGTTTTGCCCCTGAAATACTTTTTTCCTGAGGTCAAGTTTTTCATTTCAATATGTTGCAAAACCACTCTGAAGAGACGGAGAGGAGAGTATCTGTGATACAGTTGAGAAGCTTTCAAGATGCCATTTGTTATTCAATACTTTGTTTTTTAGTTCCCCTTATATTATTGAATGGATTTTGAAGAAGGCCTATTTAAATCACAGTTATGAATCCAAGTGTTTGGGAGTGTGTGTGTGTGTGTGTGCTTATGTGTGTCCTCTCTCTCATACTCCAGCCATCTACTCGCAGAAAGGTTGGTATATAAATAGCGTGCAGTTAAGCACACACAGGTGTGAGCAATTATCATTACCCACTACTTTACCCAAGCAGTCTCTGACATTTAACAAGAAAATTAGTAAACATGACAAAACCACAAACGTGTCCAAAATTTCCCCAGAATAGAATCACTAAACTCCACGGTCCAAGCTCAGAGGAGTGGGAGCATCACGGGATCGGTGTGACGTCATGCTGTAGCGGCCAACCTGTAGCTCTGGGGAGCTGAAACATGGGCCTGTTCCACAACAACAGCAGCACGGTGTGATGACTCACCCCTCATCCTCTCACTCCTCATCCTCTCATCGCCATCCAGATGTGTTTACATGTTATTCAGCTGACGGAAGCTTCTCTATGGTCATGGGTCCTTAATAGGTCTTTGTTTTATAGGAGTCTTTAGGGCCGATGATTGTTTTCTTTTCTTTTCATTTTATTTTTGCAATAATATGCAAATGCAAACAATTTCAGCTGTAAACACACTGATGCAGTTTCCAAGATAATGATCTCATATTTGGAAATACTACAGCAAAAAATTGTGACGCTGGGCGACGACAGACGGACGAGACACAGAATCCGTTCCTTTTTCCGTAACGTCACAATTTATTGTGGACTGTTGCGCAATAGCGCACATTTAAACAACAACATACACAGCCACGTGCAGACTTAGACAACGACGAGCACAGGACACTGCGCGAGCGCACATTAAATAGACAAACCACATTAGCCCCACGTGATCACGAGACGATTCACAGGTGAGACTTATTAATCACACGACTTAACCCGAACCACGAATATCCACTGACGCAGACAAAGCACGTAGACAACGTTAACACACGCCCAAAAGGGAGGGGCCGGGGTCCTCAACGTGACAGACGCCCCCTCCAAGGGCACTACCCGTCCCGGGGTGCCAACAGGACCGAGTGCCCCGAACCCACGACGATGGGCGGATCCGACGCGCTCAGTCCTGCGTCTGGGAGGTGACCGCCCTTGGTGAAGCGTCCGCCACGGACCGCCTAGAACACCCTCCCTGGGAAGACAGGGGAAAAGACGGGAGACACATTAAACGGAACAGAAACAAACACACAGACTGGCATACTCACACACAGAGGCACAAACGGGAACAGGGGGTTTGGCAGACATACGGGAAGACTGACGAACACTGGCACAGACAAACACATAACAGGCGCCATGCTTCGCGCCAGGAGGAGTGCGAGGAGCGGAGAGGGATCGAGAGCAGCGGGTGCTGCAGTGGGCAGCTCCCCGCCTGCCTTTGTTGCAGACCCTCCGTCAGGTGCCGCGCGTCGGGCGGACGCGCCAGGTGCCGCGCGTCGGGCGGACGCGCCAGGTGCCGCGCGTCGGGCGGACGCGCCAGGTGCCGCGCGTCGGGCGGACGCGCCAGGTGCCGCGCGTCGGGCGGACGCGCCAGGTGCCGCGCGTCGGGCGGACGCGCCAGGTGCCGCGCGTCGGGCGGACGCGCCAGGTGCCGCGCGTCGGGCGGACGCGCCAGGTGCCGCGTGGCTGGCGGACGCGCCTGGTGCCGCGCGTCGGGCTGACGCGCCTGGTGCATCGCCTGGGAGTCCCCCGTCGGTCTCCATGGGTTCCTCGCCCTCTAGGATCCCCTCCATGGACTCCACCGGACTCTCACCCCGGGAATAGTCCATAGGGCTTGCCCTGGAGGGTGTGGAAGACGCGTTCTCACCAGGTGTCCGTCGCCCCTTTACGGTTCCCACGGAGGAAGGAAGGCTCTCCTCTTCGTCCTCCGTGTAGGGATCGCAGTCCGTTTGCTCGGACACTCCCGAGCACACGGACGGGGCATAGTCCTCCTGCTCCTCTTCACCGTAGTATACGGTGGGCGCGTCATACACGGACGGGGGATAGTCCGCCTGCTCCTCTTCACCGTAGTCTACGGTGGACGCGTCATACACGGACGGGGCATAGTCCTCCTGCTCCTCTTCACCGTAGTATACGGTGGGCGCGTCATACACGGACGGGGGATAGTCCGCCTGCTCCTCTTCACCGTAGTATACGGTGGACGTGTCATACTCTGACGAGGGATAGTCTGCCTGCTCCTCTTCGCCGTAGTACACGGTGGATGCGTCGTCTTCAGACGGTGGGCAAGCTCCCTCGTCGCCCCCTCCATAATCCACCGTGGGGGCGTGACAGACCGAGGGAGCCGGGTCCTCCGCCTCCTCCTCACCGTGGTCCACGGCTGTGGAGGGGCCCATGGCCGGAGAAAGGTAATCCTCCTCCTCGGACTCCCCCTCATCGAACTCGTTCTCTGGGGTGGATGCCGTGGTATCGATCGCGCAGACACCCACCCTTAGAGGCGAGAGGTCTCGGGAAGGAGTGGAGTGGCGCTCCCTCCAAATCCTGACCGCGCCCTGGCGAAAGAGCTCCGCCAGCTCGGGGTCCCTTTCCTCGACCTTCCGGGCTGAGGCCAGCAGAAGGGCGCATACCGGGTCCTCCTCCATTTGCGACAGCGTCGGCGGGTCTCTGCGGCGCGGGGGAGAGGAGGACGGATGGTGGTGCCGCTTACTGGGCTTCTTGCCCTTCTTAGGCTTGCCCTTGTAGCCCGGCATTTTAGTGTCTCAAAGAGGCTCGTCGTTCTGTGACGCTGGGCGACGACAGACGGACGAGACACAGAATCCGTTCCTTTTTCCGTAACGTCACAATTTATTGTGGACTGTTGCGCAATAGCGCACATTTAAACAACAACATACACAGCCACGTGCAGACTTAGACAACGACGAGCACAGGACACTGCGCGAGCGCACATTAAATAGACAAACCACATTAGCCCCACGTGATCACGAGACGATTCACAGGTGAGACTTATTAATCACACGACTTAACCCGAACCACGAATATCCACTGACGCAGACAAAGCACGTAGACAACGTTAACACACGCCCAAAAGGGAGGGGCCGGGGTCCTCAACGTGACAAAAATCGAATGATACTTCACAACCATTCGGTATTTTCGTTAAACCAATTTCACCAAGTCCATGATCACCAGATCTAAATATAACTGAAGATTCTTTTACAGATTTTGTATAGTGAATGTGTAGTTTGAAGTCCATGATCACCAGATCTAAATATAACTGAAGATTCTTTTACAGATTTTGTATAGTGAATGTGTAGTTTGAAGCAGATTTCTACCTACTTTGTCCCTTAAAGGACTGGCAGCTCTCCTTTCTGGTGTGAGGTGTGTGACAACAGATGCCCCCTACCGGCTACCTTCGCCAGCACTGTCACTATTTGCTGTCCTGTGTTTTTTTTTTGTTGTGTAGAATGCCTCTTGGGTGGGTGGTACTCATTAGTGAGTTGTCCACCCGAGGGTCGTCTGTGTGTCTCTATATATGCCGTATCCTTGAACCAGCTTGTCACTGGTTATTGTTTGTTATAATTTTACCATCACAGTTTTTGTGTTGGAGCACCATTTGTGTTATTAAATCCCCATTTTGTTTTTGTTCAACCCGTAACATGTAGTGTTGCCACCTGTCCCGGTTTTCCTGGGACTGTCCCGGTTTTCACGTGCCTGTCCCGGTTTGTCCCGGTTTTTCTTCTTTTTAATATTCGGTCCCGGCAAAAAAACCAGGTTAGTTCAAAACATGATTCAGACTATTTCTGCACACTTTAAATCTGTTATTTTTTCTCGCTGTGTCCATTTTAAACCCCTCCGGTAACATTTTACGTTCGACACCCCCCCCCCCCCCCCCTCGCTCAACAACTTACGTGTCAGTATGACAGTGTCCTTGTTTTTTGTCAGACCTAGGTGGCAACCCTAGTAACATGGTGGTTGTAGCTTTGTGATGCTAATGCATTGACAAGATACCTCTATATCCCTATATCCCTCTCTATCTCTTTATCCTTCTCTATCCCTCTTTATCCCTCTCTATGTGAAAGTGTGAATTTCCCACCGGGATTAAATAAACTTCTATCTATCTATCTATCTATCTATCTATCTATCTATCTATCTATCTATCTATCTATCTATCTATCTATCTATCTATCTGTCTGTCTATCTATCTGTCTATCTGTCTGTCTTTCTCTGCCTATGTACAAACCAATCCTGCCCACATTTACATGGAGTTCACTCTTGGAACTTGAGCACAGAATCCATGGCTGAAATCACAGCACAACAGTGGTCTGCACTTTGTTTCGATGACGATCATTGGAAGAGCTGTCTTTGTTTATAAACATTAAACAAAGTGTCAGCTTGTTTCATGAATAAACTGACCAGACCACAGCAGGCACAGGGATTGTTGAAACCATAACACACAGAGAAAAGAAACATACAACAAAGCAAAGAAACACTGAAACATAACTGACACATTTAGATAAACTTTGAATACAATGGCCTACACATCACACCTTATACTGGATGTACCTAGAATCAAATACAACTGCAGTCTGGGAAAGTCTTCCTGAGGAAGCACTATAGGTCTACTTTTGTTTAGCAGATATGGCTTGAAACTACTTGGCTTGAAAAAGCTTCGTTCTGCTCTTAATAATGTCCCACTGGACCAATGAAGGCATCCTGTACACTAAGAAACTTTGTTTCTGTAGGTATCAGAATTCAAAGGCCTGAACTGGTATTCGATTCCATCAACGAAAAGTAAACTAGCTGGGGCATATGGTATAACATGAAGGGTGAGATTAAACTCAGTGTAAACACACTCACAACTCCTTCAATGTGCTCTCAGGCAAGAGGAGGAGAAGCATCACGCAGCAGGACACACTGTCAATACACCCTGTTGTGTTTTCTGCATTTACAGGGCGAGTTTTTCATGTTTGAGGTTTACTATTAGTAATTAGGCAAATGCTGTTAGCAAATGTTCACTGCAAACAGGAAATCCCAAGACACTTACAGTAAATTCTGCACCATTTAAGAACTGTTAATGAAGAGCATCTTCTCAGAGCAATGGCGGAAGGATAAACATTAAAGGAATCCTTTGCGGTTTTAGGTAATCCTCTTAAAATATGCTGCACCCAACGCTTTGTAGAGTGCGACAGTAGATATTTACGCTGCGATCGAATTTCTCTGCATAACAGCTGTTCTATGACTACCAATGAGTATTGGAAAGTTATTCTGCCATGTAACTAAGGTTACGCTGCAGGCTACGAATATACTATGAATGTATTATGAATGTGCTATGAATGTGTTGTAAATGTGCTATGAATGTGTTATAAATGTGCTATGAATGTGTTATCAATGTGCAATGTATGTCTTATCAAGGTGTTATGAATGTTCTATGAATGTGATATGAATGTGCTATGAATTTGTTATGTATTTGTTATGTATGTGTTACGAATGTGTTATGAATGTGCTATGAATGTGTTGTGGACATAACATCTGATTAGATTCAGTGCCATGACTTTGGTGAGAGCTCACAAGATACATCATACAGATACATCATACTATATTAATGATAAAAAGCAGCTTCGCTTTCCTCAGCCATATTGATTACACCATCAAGTGCTTGTTTGTCTTTATAACACGTGGCAAAACTATATTCCAGTATTCCACCATCTCTGTGTCACTCGAAAAGTCAGAGCAGGAGAAATGCAAATAAATGCAGCAAAGAGAAGATTGTGTTGGGGAAGGTTTTGTTTTGGTTGCTTTGGCTCTAAGAGCTATGCTTCACTTCATTGTGACAGGTTTTTGCATTTTAGCCCAAAGCTCCCTGTTGAGTGCAGTATAACAGTGTACACACTTCACATCACTTAGCCAAACGTAGCAAAGGCAGCAGGGAAGGAGTGATTGCTACCTGGGGCTCCTCCACTTCTGTCTGGATCTTTGAAACATTTCATAAAATGTAATGTTGCAAATGCATTTTCCTGATCAAGGCCAATGGGAACTGGTGATCGAGCATTTAGCATTTTACACATTTAGCAGCATTCATCTAAAATGACTAGTGTGTTTTGCAAGGCAAAGGAAGCATCAGTCTGGCAGCCTTTAGTTCATTCTGCTTTCCTGACATTTGTAATCTTTCATTACACCCCCCACCCCCCATTCACACACACCCCCTATAGGCTGAAGTAAAAACTCTCATGTTTCTCCTCATGAGGGTCACTAAGATGTTTGAAGGACACCCACACACAATTTGACAGCATTTTAGGTTCAGACAGCTCTTTTCAGGTTCAGACGGCTCATTTCAGGTCCAGACGGCTCATTTCTTTGTTGTGATTTTTTTCCCCAAGCCTGTGAAGTTCAGCTGTGAGAGGCTGGGGCCACACCACCTTCTCCAGGAGAATCTGCCCATGTCTCGGTGGACAGTGTACATTATGGTAGAATATATTTCATACAGTTGAGGAGGTTACGTATTCATTCAATTGGACTTTTAGATTCGCGTCTCCTAGAATCCGTTTTTCAGAACAGCTCCTGAATCTTAAAGGAACAGATTGATACTTCATGCAAATTGCAATCACTTTATCAATGTTTGTCATGATGGGGATTGTTTTGAGTTTGAGTCTAGAGGATCTTTTAACATGCATGATGTAAGCATGAACTTTTAATAAACTTCTTCCTCTACAAATAGAAATTAAAATAAAATTTAATAAAAGTTAAAATAAGATAAATAAAATTAAATATTTCTAATTTTTTCAAGTGCAAAACAAAAAGATATTCTCTGTCAATACAGAGTGCAAACAGAGCCTGACCAAGTATGTCACTGACAATTTGCTGCAACTACACTGCCATGTTCATTTTAAAGAAAATTAGCATGTCCACATATAAGCATATTAACATCGCCACACTGCTCCCGATATCCTTCGCTGTCTCAACTTGCCAAAGCGCCGTTCTGTCCCTGCTACCTGTTCAAGTGAGATATGTTGATTTGAGTACTGAGCTGTGGTGCTGCTGTAAATGTATCTGCATCGTGCTCATATTAACCGCGGTGACTGGCAATATTTTTATACAATGTTTGAATACGGTCCGTGTCTTATCAATCACTCTCTTGCCATTTATCATTTCCGCCGGGTACCCAAAATGCTGCCGAACAAACGATTTGAAAGTGGCGGGGGCATCTTCAATAGTAATAGCTGTATTTTCCGACGTCATTCTGGCTGCTTGCAGGACCACAAATCCCGCGAGACCCGAGATGACCCGAGATCTCGTCACACCCCTACTCACCAGGTCTGTTTTAGCATAAGGGGCTGATTCCAGGTCAGAAGTTGCTCTGTTGTTGTCAGTGTATGGGTACAAATATTGACATGTGACCTGCCTTATTGTGAAAAGTGTATTTTTAAATGTTGACACGAGCTGGCTTGTCTAGAATCTTCCTAAATATCCTGATTATATCTGGTTTTGATTACAGTTAACAAAGGTTCTGGGAAACTGGTCCTATATCACTTCACCAGCATTGAATAAAAACCCACTGAGCGAGCAAGAGGTTACACTTCCCTGAGCTACAGGGTTAAGAGTTATAATAAAACATTTCAAAATGCATGTGCAACTTGATTAAATAAAAGTTGTCCAGTCATATAATTTGTCATTTTAGTTTTCTTAAAATCTCATCTCGTCTCGTTCTCGTGACCCCAATATCGCGTCTCGTCTTGTGAACTGAGTGTATCGTCACACCCCTACTGGTGAGTGGTCTTGGGAAGCCAGTTTCCCCCTCTAGTCGATACACACCAGGAAAATCTTAAAAGGCACCGGACGGCTGCGCTAAGAACGAATGCCAATAGAAGCATGAAACAGAAAAGGTGAAATGAATTGGCCTGCAAGCCTTAAAGGTGGGATCAAGGCTAAAGCAATAGATACAGCGATGAGTGAAATAGATTGGTAGGTATTTTGCTAAATGTCAGACATGACTCTGAGGAACGGAGCAACATTTATTATTCCTTCCTGTATCTCTCAGCACTGTTGATTTCCTGTTTTGATGCCACGTATAACATTAGCAGTAGCGTCCCCTGTTCCTCAGGCAGGCGTGCCTTCTGGAAAAAAAAGACACAAGCCAAACCTAAGCCAATATTTATTTTATCGGATGTTCTACAGGTTGTACAGTCCTCCTCAGAATGAGCAGGATTATATAGATTAATGGTGAGACTAGGAAACCATGATGAAAAATAGAGCAATTCTACTGAGCTCCTAGCCATGCTTGATCTATGAGAGCCAGGCCAGGCAGGTTTGCTTCTGTAGAGAAACAAAGCCACTCATAAATCAGTCCTTCCCCAAAGACCTTCCCAAAGACAGGAAATGAATTACAGGAATGAAACCCTACTGGATAAGTAATCAAGTAAACACTGACCAAAAGAACATTACTGAATGGAAACTAATAATGATGTTATATACTACTCACAGTGTACCCACAGAACCTGATCACTGGTGGAACACCTCTGCATTCTTGCACCCCTCTACTCCTCCACCCCTCCACTCCTCCACCCCTGTACTCCTCCACCCCTCCACCCCTCCACTCCTCCACCCCTCTACTCCTCCACCCCTCCACCCCTCCACCCCTCCACCCCTCCACCCCTCCATTCCTCCACCCCTCTACTCCTCCACCCCTCCACCCCTCCACTCCTCCACCCCTGTACTCCCCCACCCTTCTACTCCTCCACCCCTCTACTCCTCCACCCCTCTACTCCTCCACCCCTCCACTCCTCCACCCCTGTACTCCTCCACCCCTCCACTCCTTCACCCCTCTACTCCTCCACTCCTTCACCCCTCCACCCTTCCACTCCTCCACCCCTCCACACCTCCACCCTCTACTCCTCCACCCCTGTACTCCTCCACCCCTCCACTCCTCCACTCCTTCACCCCTCCACCCCTGTACTCCTCCACCCCTCCACTCCTCCACCCCTGTACTCCTCCACTCCTCCACCCCTCCACTTCTCCACCCCTGTACTCCTCCACCCCTCCACTCCTCCACCCCTCTACTCCTCCACCCCTTCACTCCTCCACCCCTCTGCAAATCTGATCTAGTAGTTCTATACTCATTCTAGAACTAGTTCTAAACTAGTTCTTAAACCAGTTCTTAAACCCTACTTGGGATTTGGGAACCATTAGACCCACAGGGTTAAAGGACTGAGGAGTCACCACTCGCAACACTTCAATATATGCTGGCAAGCTGTGTGATGTTTTATTATTGCAGCACTGCAGAAGAATTGAGCCTCTTCATTATGTCAAAGGTGAAGGATTTGAAATGTTAAGGACCAACCTTACGTCATCCGTGTGTCCCAGCATGCCGCAGTGTCAGGTATAAATAGCAGCACAGACCGCATGGACTGAAACTTCAATCGTAGGTCTATAATGACCATCGTAAAAAATTATGATCACCAAGAAAAAAATTAATGTTTATCTGTCAGCAGACATCAGACAATGAACTGTTTTTTCAGTCACTATAGTGATGCTTGCTCCCATCATCATCGTTGTCATCATCATCATCATCATCATCATCATCATCATTAACATCATCATCAACAGTGTATTAGCTTTGGAACGTTTAAGACATTATCTGTTGATCACAGAAAAAATTTATTTGCCGTCACTGCTGTCGTCTGTCGCATGTACATTCACGGAATTGTGAATGAGCATGCGGGTTTTGAAATGCTGAAAGAGCAGGTGGATGGTGTGAACGTAATAACATATGCAGAGAAGGAGAGAGGAAGAGAGAGAGAGAGAGAGAGAGAGCAAGCATGGCGATTGCATTATTACCTCAACAACCAAATCTAAAGAGACACAACAACCCAATTTAATAAGAGCCATACATAATTCAAGCTGAACAGAACATGCATGGATTCAATTTGCAATCACACACTTTATCAGCCCAACCTTGTGCATTGACAACCAACACCTTGCAAAGGACCGAGGACCCCGCCTCCTGTCTCCTCGGTCCCAAATGAACAGAACGAATGAAGCAGTCTGTGGTGGAGTGACATCACGAAAGGTCACCTGTCAGTCACACAAGGATGGATGAAAAGTGACCCTTGAATAATGAGAGTACCCCCCCCCCCCCTTCCTTTGAACAGCACATCCTAAATGAAGAAAACATCAGGTTGGTTCCACTGTCTGGGACAGAGTCGTGTAGAGCATCATCATGAATTTCAATGAGTCTGTGTCAGTCACTAACAATTTCACTTTCTGTCAGATTAGATGACTTTAATAACTTTGTTCATTAGAAGTTCATCAAGGTTTAAAATGGACGGGAAACATGAAATAAATAAAAAACATGGGGGTAGAAAACCAAGGGGGTAAAAAACAATGGGGGTAAAAACCAAGACACTACTGTAGGACTGAGAATCTCTTGGCACACATTCACTGGGACTTACTGGTTCCTCTGTGATTGCAAACCGCTAATGTTCAGCTAGCAAAGCTGACCAATCACCAGCAAGTCTGGCCTCCTCTGCCAGGTTTTAGGTTGGGTTTTTTTTTGTTTTCAATGTTGCTATGGTGTTTTCCTTCAACCAAATATGAGCTAAAACCTTTAGCTTTAGTCACACTGTCCACAGAGAACTATTTCATGTAATACAACCCCTAGCTGCAAATACAGCACCTACCTGGTCTTCAGTCAACCTGAGACCCTTTTGCAGCCTGAGACCCTTTTGCTGAGTGTTTTTTCTTATGACTCACTCTTTAAATACAAGTGTGTATAGAGTGTATAGATTCTTAGGGCTATAGATTTTATATGGACTATTCTTCACTCTAGAGTTTGAGCGTTCTGGGTCAAGCACATGTGTCTGTAGGACAAACACGCGGATGCAGAGAGTGTTCCTCTGTTCGTGCTGTTACAGGAAAAGCCAGTGGAACATGGTTTGATGCAGGTAGATACCAGAGCTACTACACTTTATTCCCTCTGTGAACACATTTTCAATTAAATGGGATAAATAGGGCAAGTGAACTCTTCTAAATTCCACATTAGTTTAATGAACAACAGAGTTAATGAACAACAGAACAGGAAGGCAGAATAAGTCATAGTGGTAAATTGATCTGTAAACCATTTCATGCCTTCTAGGTGGTTTAATTATTGCATTTGATTGTTGTGGTAGTTTTGGCTCTCTGCCATAAGTAAAGTGTTAGGTGGGGATTCTGTCCCTGCACTCGACATTGGTGTTGCTCTTTAAAAAAACGTGCTACTTTCTAGACATAAACAAAACATTAATAAAGATTAACTGATATTATTGCTTTGTAGATGTACATTCTAGATGTACATTCTGTCTGGCTGGTCTGACTGGTCTATGCAGTCTATCTTGTGGTCAGGGTCTCTGCAGTCTGTCTCATGGTCAGGGCTTCTGCAGTCTGTGGCGTCTGCCCAACTTGTGTGTGTCCATATCCATGTGCCACTTGGTTTGGTTTTGTTTCCTTTCTCCACCTGCTTGCCATGTGAATTATTCATCCGCCTTCACCTTTAATAACAATCCGCTCTGTGTCCCCAGAATGTGTATATAAGTTTGTTTTGTTCTTTGGCCAGTGTTAAGTGTCTGTTGTGTGCTCTCATGCGTTAGCTCCGACTGTAGGCTAAGCTTGCTAAGTGCGTGTGTGGTCTTAGTGTTAGCGTGTTTGTTCTGTCCTCACGCTCCGTTACTTGTTTGTGTGCATATCTTGTAGCCTTGTTTTGTTTTTTTTGTTTGTTTTTTTGTTATATCTACTATTCCGAGCTGAGGATCTGGATTAAAGTAAAATAATTTTAAAATAAAGGAATCTTAAGGTACAGGAATCTTAAAGTAAAGGAATCTTAAAGTAATGGAAACTTAAAGTAAAGGAATCTCTTGTGTGCACCCTGATTTCAGCTGTTGCTAGATGTTGCACTGGTTTGTGACTTCTATCTGAATGGCTAGTCTTGGGCCGGTACAATCATTTAATTGGTCATTGGACTGGTCATTGGACTGGTCATCACACTGGTCATTAGACAGGTCATCAAACTGGTCATCAGACAGGTCATCAAACTGGTCATTGGACTGGTCATCAGACTTGTCACTGGAGATGGTCATAGTCACTGGACATTTTGTCTCATGTGGAATTGTTTGTTGTTTGTTCGTTTTTGCTGTTGTTTAGGGAACTCTGTACTGACATTTGATATTTTGTGGCCATGACTGTAGAAACTTTAGATTATTTGTATATTTAGAGAAAATGAGTTATTTATATCTTACATTTGAATTCCTTCTTCCCTGGTTGCTGAGCTGCTCAAAAGCAGAGAGAAAGAGCCCAAGCATGTCACTGAACAGCTATTTCCTAAATATAAAAATGCTCGAATTAAAGACAGTTGTCACCAGTAATCAAATATGGTGGTCAGAGGCAATTAGCCTCATTCTGACTGTCCAATCAAAACACTGACTTTCAGACAACAGCTGCTGGCAGGTTCCACACTACAGCACTATGTGAAATCCTTCAGATTCCTCACTCCTGACACACATGCTAAAAACGTAATTCTAAAATAATTCATACATTTGAATCTATTGCAAATTTACCCACATTTCTTGAGCCTTGAGTCGTGTACCATTGTAATAACAGAGAACACTTGAAAAAAGACTTGTGATAAGTGATATGTGAGTGAAGAATGAGGCCATGTGATCATTTCATTGTTTTAATGGGCCACACTCTTTATGCCATTATGATAATATGATAATTATGTAAAAAGCAGAACCTGAACCATGTTAATCATTTATGCGAACTCATTTGAATTCCAGGACAGGATACAACAGCTTCACATCATCTGTAATGCAAATTGAAATCATATGCACAGTTACAGGTCACAATGTGTCACCATGACCTATTAGACATGGGTTACCTCTCAATTAAATGTTATGATTCATATTATTTTTACCCCCAGCAATGAATCGCTTGTCATCTACACTAGTTGTCATGAAATGCTTGAACAATTCAATGGCTTTGTTCACAATGACAAATACTACACTGCCACATTAATGTATGGTTGAGTCTGAGCTCTAGTAACAAGTATTTATTTTGTATAAACACAATACTGTTATGTTCATCTTTACTGAGGGTCTTTCCTTTGTCAGTCAGCTTTTACATTCATATACACTATATTGCCAAAAGTATTCGCTCACCTTCCTTGATTCACATATTAGCTTAAGTGACATCACATTCCACTATAGGGTTCAGTATGACATAGGACGTAGCTTTAGATAGATAGATAGATAGATAGATAGATAGATAGATAGATAGATAGATAGATAGATAGATAGATAGATAGATAGATAGATAGATAGATAGATAGATAGATACTTTATTGATCCCAGAGGGAAATTCTCTGGGAACACTTCTGGGAAGGCTGTCCACGAGGTTTAGGAGCGTGGAGTGTGTTTATGGGGATTTTTGACCATTCTTGCAGAAATGCATTTTTGAGGTCACATATTGATGTACAACGAGAAGGCCTGGCTCTCAGCCTCTGCTCTAATTCATCCCAAAGGTGATTTATCGGGTTGAGGTCATGACTCTGTGCAGGACAGTCAAGTTCATCCACACCAGACTCTGCCATCCATGTCTTGGACCTTGCTTAGTGCACTGGTGCACAGTCATGTTGGAAGAGTTTGGAGCATATAATTGTCCAAAATATCTTGGTATACTGAAGAATTCAGAGTTCCTTTCACTGGAACTAAGGGGCCAAGCCCAACTCCTGAAAAACAACCCCACACCATAATCCCCCTCCACCAAACTTTACACTAGGCACAGTGTAGTCAGACAAGTACTGTTCTCCTGGCAACCACCAAACCCAGACTCGTTCATCAGATTGCCAGATGGAGAAGCGCAATTCGTCACTCCAGAGAACGTACCTCCACCCCTCTAGAGTCCAGTGGTAACGTGTTTTACACCACTGCATCCGACGCTTTGCATTGCACTTGGTGATGTGTGGTTTGGATGCAGCTGTTCGACCATGGAAACCCATTCCATGAAGCTCTCTGCACACTGTTTGGATGTCTGTAGTGATTGACTCTGCAGAAAGTTGGTGACCTCTTCACACTATTGTGCTTCAGCATCTGCTGACCTGCTCCATCAGTTTACGTGGCCTACCACTTCACGGCTGAGTTGCTGTCATTCCCAAACACTTCCATTTTCTTATAATACAGCTTACAGTTGACTGTGGAATATTTAGGAGCGAGGAAATTCCACGACAGGATTTGTTGCACAGGTGGCATCCTATCGCAGTACCACGCTGGAATTCACTGAGCTCATGAGAGCGACCCATTCTTTCATAAACGTTTGTAATGTTATGTCTGCATGCCTAGGTGCTTAATTGTATACACCTGTGATTGGTACACCTGATTCCGATAATTTGGATTGGTGAACGAATACTTAATATATAGTGTATATAATGAACCTTAACTTTCATCATTCTAACTTATATAGTGTAAACTGCCGACTCTGTCACAGACTACGTAAAAAATGTAGTCTATCTAGCTTTTTTGGCTTTTTCATTCTCAAAATGTCACGCAGGCTGTGAAACACGTTCAGAGACCTGGGAGCATCACTGCATAAATAAATAAATAAATAGATAAATAAATGCAGCCTTTGAGCTTCTTTGAGTTTTCACTTCCATTTTACCTCAAGGCTTCAGAGTCACAAGCACATCACTTTGAAAGCAACCAGGGGATTCGCATAAGGGCCGGTGTTCATAAAAACCTCAGAGAGTTGCAATTCACTCTTAACTACCTCAAAACTCTGAGGGACACAAATTCCTCTCGACTTTCAGCCCTTGCTTGCGTGCAGGGTGTATCAAATAGGCTGGATTATGTTTGTTGTTTTTTGGAATTCACTTAAATTATTTAGGCCCAGCTGTTTTAAATGATAGGACAGAATTAACTTTATTCATCTTTAACAACGTGCAGAACCCTAGACCACCAGTTGTTGTTTTGAATAGGCAAATGTTCTTGACTTACATATTAGCTCATACAACTCCACTGGAGCCTGGCACTGTATATATATATATATATATATATATATATATATATATATATATATATATATATATATATATATATATATATAATATACAGTACTCAATTCAACTTTATTCAATTCAATGTCATACATATATTATACTGTACAGGCCTGTATTGGTATAATCAGCCCCGTTGACAGGGGGGGACAACCGGGTCTGTTGTCCCGGGCCCCAGGGCCAGGGGGGCCCATCAAAGAGCCCAGCAATTTATTTTTTATTTAAAGTCTATAATTTTTAAATTATCTTGAAATCTTTCATTAATATAAAATTCTGTACTCAAAATAAACTCAATGGCTAAAATATATGTTTTTTAACCTATCTGCATATTTTCCATTAAGTGCATACACCCCCGCATCCCACTGGAAAATGGTTTGATCCAGCACCGACCGTAACTGGCTGGTACCCGCACAACAGCGGGAAATACAGTGGTGGATAGTTAAAGTAAATACAGAAATCTGGAGCGCAGAAAAGAAAGGAAAACATTTACCTGACGAATTTTAATGTTGCATTGTGTTCCAGGTTTGAAAAGTGCTGGAATTTAGGCTAAAGTACTTGAATATGCTTGAAAGTAACTACTTTGTTTCACAACAAATAGCTGTCTGACTGAACAGTTCTCGTGAAGACGTTAAGATAATAATAAAATAATAATAAAAAAATAATAATAATAAATAATGTGATAAAAAGCGAATTATTTCGAGTAAATGTATAAATATTTAACTCAATTAAGTTTAACGTGTTGGAAAATATTGAAATTGACCTTTAAAGTGAAGTACAAGTGCTTTAATTCCACATTATAAAGGTGTATGAACCCTGCAAACATGACTTTGTTCATTGCGCTGAAGCGCGTCGCGCGCGAAGTTACAAAAGTCAAGAGGTGCACGACCTCGCATGGACAGCGCGCGAGGCCCTCGCACACGGTCGGTGCCACTGCGATTACGTCATTTTCGCGCGAACCCTCGCACCGCTCGCGACGCGTCAAGTATATAACCAGTCAGCTGTCAGAAACAGCTTTGATGTGTGGCTATATTGTCAAATGACGAAATTCAAATGACGTGGGGGGGGGGGGGGGGGGGGGCGCACATTAGACTTTCTTGTCCCGGGCCCTAGCAAGACTGTCAACGGGCCTGGGTATAATGACAATGAAGTTTTATTAATTTGTATTTTATTTAACTGAATCTTGAGATGTCGTTAATGGACAGTTTTAGTTTAAGCATCCAGCAGAAACAATCAACTGTAAATGATATTTTCAAACAGTAACAGATATTAAAGTATCCTTTCAAAAGTATATCATGTTCATCTGATCAGCTCAATTAAGGTTCCTGATTTACAAGTGTTATACTCACTGTGTTCACTAACCACTTCTGTTAAAAGGTAAAAGTTTGGTCTTCACTCTGGTGTTTTGATCAACTAGTTGCCACTGGGGAGCCATTCACCAAATGCAAATGAAAACCCATTTGAAATCCTCTCTCACTGTTCTGTTGACGCTCCAGGCGTGATTTAGGAGGGCAAAGGCACGAAGTTTCAGAAATCCCAATCACCACTTTAGACAGCACATCTGCTGTCTGCGTTCACACTGACGTCAGAGTTCAGGGACAGATCACACAGACTGAATAAATGAAGAGAAGAACAAGCCAGCTGAAAGCCAGTCAGACAGCTAAGAGTTCAGTTACGATCATATATCCACTATGTATGCATTGCTAAGCTAATAGCCAATATACTGCCGCACCCATGTGCAGAACTCATGTGCAGAAGAGGTACCATGCACGATGGAGAGTGATCAGGAGTGTGGGGTGAAGAGTTAATGTTAGTGACACAGCAATCACTTTATACAGGAGACCTGGTGTAGTCTTTTTCCAGTTTTTTTTCACAAATGTGCAGTCAGTCTTGAGGTCAGAAAAGTAAAGGGACACATAAACCTGCTGATGTACTCAGGACGAATGCAGTGCAGGGGTGAACGGAAACATCACAACAAATCAATAAACTAATAAATAACCAAGCTTAGATAGATGGCTGTGGGCCATTAGCCCGGCCAGGACGAAGGAACGAAAGGGCGGCAGCCTGCAGTTTTATAAACACAGATTCAGTTCCACTAGTGCTACTTTTGAATGGACAACAGCAACAATACACATTTACCTAATTTCTGTGTGTCATGTATGTTTGTCTCCAATCATATATTCGTTTTATGAACTGATGTGTTAAAGGCAGTAACACTCTGTGGGTAGTTTACAGGAGTTGAAATGATAGCTGTTGTTGTCACGGTGCTGAGGCCCCCTGCCGGCCGCCCCCGTCAGCAGCGGCAGTAATCTACATCTGTCCTGTTGTTGCATTGTGTTTGTCCCTCAGCGTGGCCCATTAGGGAGTTCGCCACCTGAGGGTCGTTTGTCTGTTTATTAATGTCTTGTCTGGTTATTTATGTACCGATTGACTGCTGGTTATTTTATCCTTCATTTGGACTATGACACGGGTTTTGCATTGGAACATTTTATTGATTAAATACTCCATATTCCCTGAGACTGGCGTGATTGCTTCCTTCTTTTTTACACCCCTTCGCCCGTCACAGTTGTAGTACTAGAACCTTCTACTGTGCTGTAGCCTCGTGTCTTGGAGAAAGCAATGAGGGTGAATCCAGATAATTTTATAATTCTTTAATGATATAATTCTGTACGTTTGTGAGTGCAGACGGTATTTGTGATTGGTTGTAGTTTGAGGAGTGAATGTGAAATTGTAGAAGCAGGAAAAAGAACTGTGAGGTGAAGATGAGGGCTGGCTCTGCTTTGTGCTGGAAGGCCAGGGAGGAGTCATGGAGAAAGGGAGGAGTCAAGAAGAGACAAGGAGGAGTCAAGAAGAGAGAGGGAGGAGTCAAGGAGAGACAGGGAGGTGTCAAGAAGAGACAAGGAGGAGTCAAGAAGAGACAGGGAGGAGTCATGAAGAGAGAGGGAGGAGTCAAGAAGAGACAGGGAGGAGTCATGAAGAGAGAGGGAGGAGTCAAGAAGAGACAGGGAGGAGTCAAGAACAGAGAGGGAGGAGATGCAGAGGTGGTGCAGAGTAGATTAGATTTTACTCTCACAAACAGTTCTTACATAACCCTGATTGAAAATTCGTCATGATTAATGATTGTAATACTTTTGAGCATAAATAACACAAAAAGTAACATAAAACCACAAATGAATGGGATGACGGGGTGGTGGGTTGGGTGGGAGTGTAATCAGGGAAGGTAACCCAAATGCTGCAGTGTGGAAGAGGGCAAAGATCATGACAGTATAATGGTTTTAATACACTTGGAGCCCCTGGACATAAAAGAATATAACTGTAATAATATAACTTTAATATAAAATGACCATGGGGGTAACAGAAATCTTTTCATTACCGAAGTATCAGAGCAAATGTACTGACCAGCACTCACTACGGTCCGGAGCAGAGGGGCAGCGCACAGCCTTGTGGGATGCGCACAGGGGAGGAGCGCACGGCCTTGTGGGATGCGCACAGGACAGGAATCAAAATGTATTACAGCACACTTACTAATGATGGGGGGGAAAGAGTGCAAATGGTCCCCTGATTGGCAGGAAAAGATTTTCAGTTCAGCACGTTGAGTATGTTCAGTACGTTCCGTAAGTTAATGGGCACGTTTGGTTAAACGAGCCAAATGCCTGTAGTTACAATCTTGTGACATTTAACGACAACTCCTAAAAAAGGGGGGGGGGGGGGGGGGTGCTGTTGATAACGTAGGGATATGGTACTCTGCAGGAGATGTATGGAGGCTCTGCTGGACAGAGGGACTCTCTCCGATCTCCCTTTAGAAGAGGAGCCAGTACTGTCCATCTTCTGAGAAACACAAGGCTGTACACTCGGTGGAGGACATTATGATGTTTATGTTGCCGTTCCTTTGTTAAAACTCCAGAGTCATTTCATGAAACTCATATAAAACAAACAAATATAAAAGAAGTATTTACAGGCTATTTGCAGATAGGCAAAATATTTTTGTGGGGATTTTATGTACTACAAACACAGAAAATGGTGTTGGCTGCTGCATTGTGTACATATTTGTTTTCCTTCATTTCAGCAGTCCTCAAATTCTTAAATGTATAATAAAAATGTATGTCTGTGAAATTGGATTTGACATTCTTGTCAGAATTAATCCAGCTGAGACTTCTGACTCCTTCAGTAAATCACTTCCTCTCTCTCTCTCATTCTCTCTTGGAAGCCCGTTAACTAAATGCCCATATGAAGCAGCTAGAGAGTCAGTACTCCTGTGGTTACTGCAATCATAATCCTTAATGAGGTGATTTCACCCACTGTGCCAATGCACCAGAGGACTTTCAAAAGTATTAACAAGTAGCATGCTACATTTAATAGCTATTCTAAAACTATAGACCTCTAAGTAAAAACTAAAAAATTGTACAAAGCAATTTAATCACAATTATGAATTTGTACAAATGTTTTACAAATATGCTTATTTGGCAAGCAGATGATTCAACCATATTTGTTATGTACAAACTCCCATCCTGCATGTCAGCAGTGCTCTGCCTCTCCTGAACACCTGTCACATGGTCCAGGCTCGATAACAGCTAACACCACCTGCAACGTCTCAGCAGTGTGGGGTGTGAACATGGTTCACTGTGTGTTTACTGCGCCATTTCATTCCTAGGCATGCCTGTGATCTCTCTCTCTCTCTCTCTCTCTCTCTCTCTCTCATACTCTCTCTCCGTGTTTGTTTGTTTGTTCTTTGTTTGTCTCTATCAAGGTAACGTGCTTCACAGAAGAGCACGCCTCTGAGGTGCTCACTGCAGGAGAATCTCCACCAGGTGCAAGCCTAAAACATCATCGTTGCCTAGCAAAGCCTCCCCGAGACACAGCAAGAACAACTTTTGCACTGTTTTTGCCCACCTGCCTGAGGGAAGACTGTCTGCCAAGGAAACGTTCTCACCGCTGCCAGAGTGTCTTTCTCTCTGCACATGGGCCAGTCAGACACTGTGCTAGCTGGCCAGCATGATGTTTCTCCCATTGAGCTACTCACTTTGTTAGGGGCTGTGTTCTTAAAATGGCAGGGGAAACTCAAAACACAGTCTGAGGTAGTGTTCTTTTTGACGAAACTTACTTCAACTATAACAAGATTAATCAGCAACTCCTAGCCCTAGCCATCAAGGCCTTGGAGTCACTGGATGAATATGACTTATTCCCTCACCAACCATTATTAATAATAACAATCTTTATTTGTGTAGCACATTTCATACATACATGCACTCACTGACATTGCTACATAATGTTGAAATGGAACAGCATTAGACAGATAGCTAATAACAGCAATCAATAGTAATCAACCAATCAATGATCAATAGTGTAAAGTGAACAATAGTGGACAGAAGTGCCAGTATTCATAAAGCTACGAAAGCATCTGTGTCACACCATATTCTTGCATTCCTTCTTTCTACGTATCAATGACACAACTTTAGTTAACCTCTCTCTTGTCTCTTCCTAACGACCTCGAGATGGGAGGTTCAAACCACCGCAGATTCACGCACGTCACCAAACGTCACTTCATTCCCGCTAAGTGATGTTAGCTAGATTGAAATGTGTCTCACCAGAGTCCCTGCAAGTTCCAGACATTGGACACATTCAATCAGTCATCCAATCAGTGACCGAAAATGTCTGTTCTAGGCAAAATATATAAAAAAAAATAAAATAAAATATATATATATATATATATATATATATATATATATATATATATATATATATATATATATATATATATATATATATATAATATATCAAATAAAGACAAACATCTGACTGTTTTGAATGCCTTTGATTTGTGTAATTTCTGTCTCTCCTCTCTGTGGAGCACAAGGACATCAATACAAGATAATCTGTCTTGAGTTCACCATTTTTAGAGAAATAGGAAAATGATCAATACTGAAGATCTTGTCATACTGTTGTGGGCTTCAGCAGGCAGTTTAATACATGCAACAGATAGCCTTTTAAGTGCTTTTATTTTATATCCAGAATTATTATGGTTGAGAGCGGAAGCCAATTGAGTCCCTACTGTATCACAAAATGCTTCAATTATATCTTACATACCCCTCTGCTTAGTATTCCTAAATTATAGCCAGTATGATGAATTGTGAACCATTGATGCACTGGACACACATATTTTAATCTTAATGCTCCAGACTCCTGAGCGCAGATGTCAATACTGCCTAGAATATCACAGGGAAGATGGACTCCATGCATACTCTGTTGTTTCAGCATTAGTCAGTAGCTGAACCTGTTTTACTGTGAATACCTGTGAATTTTGATCTGTGAATATTGATCTGTGAACAATGTAAATGCACTATCATTGTTTAAGGAGGAAGCTTGTAATACATCTGCCCTAATCAGTGATTATAAACCCTAATGTGGCATTATACTTTAGCACGTGTTAATGGAAGCTTGGTCCACCATCTATTTTAACTTCTTGACCTAGTGGTGTAGAGCAGGTTTAATCTACAATCACAGATCACAGAGGATGAATCTGTGTGGTGCATAGTTACAATTAATCATGTTTTTCTTGAAACTCTCCAGAAGATGGTCTAGTGATAGTGCCTCCTGGTTTTCCTATGTAGATGTATTGCCATGGAATAAAGATCGACACTCATAAAAATGTGTTGGACATTGGACATTAGTCAGATTTACATGGAGGTTACAAACAAAGTAATCCAGTCATTTCTCATGGGAAAAACATTTGAAATGGCTTCCTAACATGGCAGGAACGTACAGACATGGCTTCCGTCACATTTCCATTAGTGGCACTGTGAGTCACTGAAAATCAAAATGAATCACTGGATCTGAAGTTATCTTACTTTACCCTGAAACAACGGCGGTCTCCCAGATACCTAATGTGATTTTCCCCTTGAACAATCTCCTTAGACAGAAACAAAGGCAGGTTTGTTTTCTTTGATAAATGAAAAGGGAGGTAAAGACACATGTTTCTCTATGCACTCAGAAGGCAAGACAAACAAAGTCTGGCCTGGCCTTCCAGCACAAACATGTAGAATGTTCATATACATTCTGCTAATTCACAATCTTTAAAATCATTTAATGCTTATAATTACAAAATCAGTTTGTGTAAGAAATTATTTTTACATTTGCAACATCAGCAATACTGGCATTAATTCCTATTGTGTTCATGCTCAGTTGGACTGGCAGGTCAAAGGTCGCTGTGCCCTGATGATGGCATCCTTAATCAGAATGGGCTGTTGAGAGGTCTGAGTGATTCCTGTGTGTAAAGCTGCTTTGTGACAACAGCTGGTGTCACACCAATATACCAATATCAGCGCCATATGTTGAGGTTTCACCTTGATTGGCTGCAATTTGCTTTCATGCTCTCAAACATCCCAAAATCAACATAAAATTCAGCGAACGTGATCTCTCCTCACCAGGAGACCAGCAAAGTTTTTTTTTTTGTCAATATTCACATAGCAGAAATCAATGCAAAAAACATAAATGTCGTTGTTACCCATACCTTAGTGTGTGAGGCTAAGGCAGACCTGTGTGGAGAAACCCATCGCCCCAGGACAAACTTTCAGTGCCAGAGCCTCTGAACGTCACTGGCCGCAAGACGTCGTCTGCCTGTCTGAACAGAATGTTTCAGCGGCGTGAAAGCCTGCGTCACCACCCAAGGGCAAAAACACATATGTATGTGGTTATAATGGAGGCTTGGGATGGAAACTGTCTGGAAGGGATGGTTTGTTTGTGCTGTTTGTGAGACAGAATGTCTTTCTGCCATAGAATGTTCCTGAAGACTGTGTAACGTCAATATAATAGGAAGGGAAAAGGTGATCAGAATGTCCAAATGAAACGGACAAAGGAACCCGGATGACTGATGAACAAATGCTAAGGTAATCTAGCATACCAAAAATGTTTTGCATTAGACAATGCAGTGTTTGGTGCAGATTTTAATGGATGGTTCCTTTTCATTTTTGCAATTCTTCTGACCCACCCCCAATTCATTTATAGCAATGCCCCCTGCTGGACTGAAATTTTAGTCATCCATTAACTTTGCTCCTTCAGACAGAAGGGATGCATGAGATGTGAGAATTGTGATAACAACTAGCAAAGAAGGAGGCTGTTTTATGGTCTAATTTGGACCTGCCTGACAAAATGGATAAATTAAAAAAATCTGAAAGTACAGCATTTCCTTTGTGCCTTTACTGACTTATCAGCCTGAACGGGGAGAAAACGTTTGTGTTTCCAATGTGTTCTATGATTTGTGTGTGTATTTGTGTGTGTGTGTGTGTGTGTGTGTGTGTGTGTGTGTGTGTGTGTGTGTGTGTGCGTGCGTGTGTGAAGTGTAGTGTAGAATTAGGGATATAGATGGAATAGGATGACCTTTAAAATCATACCCATTAAACTGTAATTGATTTTTAATTCGAAGTTTAAAGTGCAACCAGTAATTAGAACCAGATTAGACTGAACTATCCCACCTGTGTGCGGGCCACTGATCCTGTACCCTGCACTGGAGAAGGGGCCGATTCTTTATCCTGTAGGGTGGAGGATTCCGGTCCTGCGTCCTGCACCGCTGGTGACGCTGCCCGCGTGTCCCGAGGTGTGTAGTGCGTTGACCCTGTGTCCTATGCTGTTGATGACATCAGCCCTCATTTGGATGCCAGTGTTGCACTCTACACCGACCCTTCGGCCTGACCATGTGACCCGCTGTCCTCCCTCCCCGCCTCCTCCTGTCCCCCAACCCTCTGCTTGGCTTGTTGCCCCTTTCTCCAGTTCCCCCCCAGTTCATTCGTTGGTCACCAGTTGCCCCTTCGTTCTCCCGTCATCCAGCCCTCACACCAGTCTAGTCCCTGAGCCCTTTGCTGTGTCCTAGTCTGTGGCCCCTCACTGAGTGCTGTGGTTTGTTTCTAGCCTTCCTGTCATAGTTTCGTTTTCCTTTTGTGCTGTTTCTTTCACTGCCTGTTTTCCTCTCGCCTGCATATGGAGTTTAATAAAACTTTAGTACATGCATCCTGCATCCGTGCCTGAGTCGAAAACTGTGTTGTTACACGATTATATCTACTATCTGTCTTCAACTAGACCACCAGAAGGCACCACACAATGGCACAACACTACTGAAGCAAATGGAAAAAAGTTCTCAACTGAAAGTGACTATAGTGACATGCAGTACAATCTAAGCTCTGTTTTAAATTGTACACTCATTATGCAAATCTCATGAATTTTAAGATAAAAATCATGAAATGCAAGACATATATACAATTTAAATAGACCTACATAAAAGCTACTTAATGTATAGAGTTACTTTTGAATTCTGGATGTCACGTTCTTCCCAGTCCCGTGTCGTCTGACCTAGCCCCTCCTTGTTTTACCGTTTCCATAGTTTCCCTTCCGTCTGTCACGCCCATGTCCTCAGTGTTCCCACCTGTGTCTTGTTTAGTTTCCCTGTCCCAGTGTATTTTAGTCCCTCTGTGTCGGTCTTTGCTTATTTGAGTATGATGGAGAGACTGTCAGCGGACAGCTTCGTCTTACAGTGCAACATGTACTTCCAGTGGCTTACTTGTCCCACACCCCCAGATAATGTACAGGTTTTGTGCATGAGATCCCTGCTGAAGGACAGGGCCGTAGAATGGGCTGATATAATTCCCACTATCCCACTGCGGTGATGAAGCTTGGACCATGGAGGGATTCGGTAATCTGATTCGGTAATCTGATTCGGTAATCTGATGCGCATTAGGTTTGCTGGTACTTTCACCCAGCCCTCTTACCGTCTCACCAGGGAACGCTCTACGGGGGTACTCCCCAAGATTTTTTAGGGGGAGCTGTACCCCAGTACACAAACCCCTCAAGGCCCAGCTCACCGATCCCATCAGCTATGTGTGGAGGAATGAGGGCCTGAGAGCTAAGGCCTTCAAGAGCATCCAGGTCTCCACGCCCGCCTGCATCACCCAGGTCTCCATGCCATCTGGCGTTACCCAGGTCTTCACGCTGCAGCCGAGCGCCTCCTGACGACGCCGGTCCTCCCGATGACGTCGCCACAGAGGTCCCGCCTCCCGATGACGTCGTCACAGAGGGTCCGCCTCCTGATGACGTCACCACGGAGGTCCCGCCTCCCAACGACGTCGCCACTGCAACACCGGGTCCAGATGACGCCGCCCCGATGTCCCTGCCTCCCGATGACATCCCTCCGGTAGCTCCTCCTGACGTCTCCTCAGGAGGTTCCCCTTCTTCACCTGTTCCCTTTATTGCCATGTTCTGTTTTTCTTGCCCGGTTTTCTGTTGGTCCCAGTCTCTGTGTGTATGTTTGTCCGTGCCTGTGTTTGTGCCCATGATCATTTCTGGTGTTGTAATGTCCATTCCTGTCCCCGTGTTTCGTCCCCAGGGTAGTAATCCATTTTGTTCCGGTGTTTGTGTCAGTAATTCAACACTTACTGTCCTCTGTATTTACCTTGTCTCCTGCCTCTGGTCCTTCTCCCTCATCTGAGCCCAGTCCTGTCCCAGCCTGTCCCTTCCCCGTGATTTCACCTGACCCCATCCCAGAGTTTCCTGTCCCTATGAATCCTGGGCCTGTTCATTCTAGTCCACCCCGGCATCCCTTGTCCCATTCTCCTGCCCTGTCCCGGAGTGTCTTGTGCTCGCCTACCTCTGTCTGTGCCCCCCCTTGTGTTTCTTGTTCCTCCGACCCCGCCTTGAGGCCCCTTGTCCTTGTCCCCCTCGTGTTTGCTATAGGGTGCCTGGGTGTGGCACGCCTAGAGGGGGGGGTAATGTCACGCCCATGTCCTCAGTGTTCCCAAACGTGTCTTGTTTAGTTTCCCTGTTCCAGTGTATTTTAGTCCCTCTGTTTCTGCCATCTGTGTCGGTCATTGCTTACGTGAGTCCCTCTCTGCCTAGCCCTGTTATCTTGCTGTTGTTCGTTAGTTCAGTTTGTTAATTCGTTGTTTCTTCCCTGTTTCTCCGTATATGGTCTGTATGTGGTTTATCACTGGTTGTGTTTTGTTGCTATTGGTTGTGTTCTCTCTCTCTTGTTTTCACCTGGTTATCCTCCTCAACACATTTGTTACTCGTTTATTGGCATTCACTCCTTCCCTGCTCTGGTTTAAGTCTTTCACGTTATTCTTAGTTTCTAGTTCTCTGTTGCTTTGGTTTCTCTGTTTAGGTATTAGTTCTTGTCGCGTTGCTGCTTGGTATGTGTATGTTTTGTTTGTATTAGTTACTGCTACATTTAACCATCGAGCATTCTCACCGTTTATGTTTATCATCCCCTCCGTCGTCCGTGTCTACCTATCCCTTGTATTACGCTGTTTAGTGTTCTGTCTAGCTCATTAAAATAAATATTCTAAACCCTGCGATTGTGTCACGCCTGCCTGGGTTAAATCTTGACACTAGTGTTCAAATACAGTTAGCTTATAGTCCACTGACAACCCAGGCCCTGTTTAAATATTCTTAGATTTTTACATATTTAGGGTAAATATATTTAAAAATATAACAATATTTTTACATATTTTATACCTCAGTGATTTAAACCGACATTCTGTATCAGTAACAAACATCAGTGTTGTGGAGCTCAGGTAAAGGTTTAGGATTCAGGACGATAGGGATTTTTGTGTTGGTTGGCACATTCTTGCATTGCAGGACATTTCTGCAGACCCCATGAGTCTGGCTGACTCATCCGGCAGTCTGGGCTCAACTCCTCTAGCCTGGTAATCTGCTTCACAGCCAACTCACTTTGTTGCAAATTCTACAAGTAATATCGTCACCCTTTACAGAGTTCTGTTAGAATGGATTGCATTTGTATCATCTTGAAAGAAATATATGTATATAAAGAATACAGTGTGTCATCTGATTGTATATTATTTAGTAATGGTCTGTAGCAATGCCTGGGTATTTGAGTTTATCATGTAGGCATAGCTTACAGGAATATCACGCAGGTAGAATTCACAGCACAACCACTGATGCTGAAATGACTTTCGGGAGCCGTTGATTTAGCACAATGTAGCACTGTTACAAAACAATATGAATGTTATAGCGATGGAGGTCGCGTGGTGGAGGCCGCGTGGTGGAGGCCGTGTGGTGGAGGCCGCGTGGTTGTGGCCGCGTGGTGGAGGCCGCATGGTGGAGGCCGCGTGGTGGAGGCCGCGTGGAGGAGGCCGTGTGGTGGAGGCCGTGTGGTGGAGGTCGCGTGGAGGAGGCCGCGTGGAGGAGGCCGTGTGGTGGCTGGCACTGTGGCAGGAGAATGTCGATCAGATGCTTCGGGCGGAGCTGTATGATTTTTTCAGATTGTTTATTTTATGTCTCTCCGTTACATCTAGACTGAAATCTGGGGGATTGATTTTATCAACAAATGACGCGGCACATCTGTGGTACCACAGAGAGGACCGTCTGGCAGAAAACTAATATTAATTACCTGCTGACTGGCGGGGGGGGGGGGGGGGGGGGGGGGGGGGTATGTGAGCGTGTGCATGCATACATGCATGTGTATGCGTGTGCATATATGTGTGCGTGTATGTGTGTGTATGTGT
This sequence comes from Brachyhypopomus gauderio, assembly GCF_052324685.1. Taxonomy (NCBI): domain Eukaryota; kingdom Metazoa; phylum Chordata; class Actinopteri; order Gymnotiformes; family Hypopomidae; genus Brachyhypopomus; species Brachyhypopomus gauderio. Next base: position 7,217,978 of record NC_135214.1, read on the forward strand.
ATTGGTGTTTATGCCTGTTTTTTTGTTATGTGTTTGAAAGATGTATTTAATTTATAGCAGTTTATGTTTATAACTGTAAAGGAGACAACAATGGCAGAGCATACAGTTCATTGCAATAGTTCATTATAGTAGTTCATTACAGTAGTTCATTATAGTAGTTCATTATAGTAGTTCATTATTGTACTCCTCCTTATCTCTAAGGCAGAGCTCAGACACCCTACAGAGAAAACTCATGCCAGCAACTTGTATCCTGATATCATGACAATGGGTGAGAGTCAGAACGTAGATTAAGCAGTAAATCGAGAGCTTTGCCTTCGATCACAGAATCACAGAATCACCATCTGTGATTCTCCCGTTGCTCCTTCCCTCACTCGTGAACAAGAACCCGAGATACTTGGACTCCTTCACTTGAGGCAAGGACTCACTCCTGACCCAGAGAGTTCATTATAATAGTTCATTATAGTAATTCATTGTAGGTAGTTCATTAAAGGTACCTCATTATAATTATTCATTATAGTAGTTCATTATAATAGTTCATTATAGGTAATTCATTATAATAGTTCATTATAGTTATTCATTATAGTAGTTCATATAATAGTTCACTATATGTAGTTCATTATAGTAGCTTATTATAGTAGTTCACTACAGTTCTCTATAGCTATGCTAGCACCATTAACTCTTTGGGCAGGTCCCATTTGCCTTTAATATCCTTTAGAATTTTAATATAAACACAATTCTGGCTTTCACTCTTAGGGAAATGCAAATTATATCTGCTCTTTCAATCTTAATTAATGAGATGAAATTATTGACTATTGATGAGACTTCTAGTTATTACAATTATTAGTACTGCAGTGCAGCAGATTTGGATCACGTGCTGACAAGTGTGAAGTGCAGCCAACAAACTGCACTAAAGTCAATCAGGATCACATGAGGACTACCAAAGCAACAAAAATTGCAACTTTCAACGTGTGTGGCCTCAACGATCAACACAAGCAAGCACAGCTCATCCAAGATCTAAAGAGCTACCAAGTCGACATGTGCTGCATACAAGAGACAAAGACCGGACAAATGGACGAGAATAGAGACGGGTACAGACTAATTACTCTGCCCAGTGAACAACGTCATTACGGTCTTGGCTTTGTAGTGAGCAAAAAATGGACATCCAGACTGATCACATTTAAATCAGTGAGTGATAGAATCGCCGTTGCAACTTTCCGTCTAACCAAACGAACGCGTCTAAAAATCATCAACGTGTACGCGCCAACACAAGAAAGAACAAAGACAGAGAAAGGACAGAAAGAACGAGATCAGCTTTATGATCAACTAAATCAGATCATAGCTGAAACAAACAAAGAGTCAACCCTCGTTCTAGCGGGTGATTTTAATGCAAAAATTGGTGTCAACATACCAAACACTCAATGTATCGGGCAATTCGGGCGCGGTAGACGCAACCCCAATGGACAAGCCCTAGTAGAATTTGCTGAATCGCACGACCTCATTGCTACAAACACCAGATTCAAGCATAAAGCAAGCCACAGAACAACATGGGCAAGCAAGAGGACCGATCCACGCACCAACACGGAAGTCAATATCTACAACCAAATTGATTACATATTTGTGTCCAGGCAACAAATACAACTCACCATAAACGCACGCAGCTACATGGGCACAACCGTGTACTCCGATCATCGATTAGACATCACCACTATCATGATCAAGCCAAATTACTTAAGACGGCAAGGAGCAAATAAAAAACAAGCAAAACTCAACGTGTCAAGGCTGGCAAACAACGACTCAGACCAACACAGATTTCAAGCTGAGCTAGATAAAGCACTGAACTCGATCGACAACACAGCCACAACAAAAACAGCGTTCGACCAATGGTGTGAAATCAGAAGCTCGCTTGTCAATGCGGCCACACTAACAGTTAGTACGATTGAGAAGAAAGGCGCAAAACAACAATGTCCGATCGTGCAGGAGCTCTCAGAAAAGCAAAAAGAGCTGAGAATTGCATTGAACAATTCAAATATAACTGACAATCAAAGTCAGCAGCTCAAAAAAGAACGCAACAAGACGCTTAACAAGATACATAAGCATCTAAAACATCTCAGAGAGAAAGAGATCGAAGAAAAAACAGCGGAAATCGACTCCCTCAAGAACACTGCACAAATGTACCAAGCAGTGAGAGAGCTAGCGAGAGACAAACCTGCAACAGTCGTCATCAAGAAGCAGGACAACACCATCGCTCAACCAGAAGAAGCGGCCAAAATAGTAGCAGGGCACTTCCATCAACTGCTCTACGACAAAAAGAAATCAAAACTGGAAGAACGAGAAAATGGACCATTACAAAAACCAATCACAGTGGAAGAAGTGGCTGCCGCTGCCAAAAAGCTGAATAACAACAGAGCAGCAGGTCCAGATGAATTACCAGGCGAACTACTAAAATATGGCTCCGATTTACTATATCAAAACATCGCAAAAACACTAAATCAGATGATTGAGAAGAACGAAGACCTCCAAATTGGTACAGGTACTCTCATTGTACTGCAAAAACCTGGCAAACCAGCAGGATTGATGAGTAGTCTTAGACCAATTGTTCTACTCAACACACTTAGAAAAGTCCTGTCAACAATCACTCTGAACCGCATCAGACCAACAATTGAGTCATTTTTGTCACCAGGCCAAAGCGGTTTCAGACGTGAACGTAGCACAACGGATGCAGTATGGGCACACAAATGGATGATTTCAAGAATAATGAAGGCTAAAGAGATAGTTTACATCCTTGGTATAGATCTCAGTAGAGCATTCGACACAATTGATCGCAACGAATTGCTCAAGGAGCTACGCCACATCGTAGACGAGGATAGCTGGAGACTATCTCACATCCTGCTTGACAAGACCACGCTAGTCGCTCGAATAAAAGGTGCTCTCTCAAATCCAGTAGACACCAATATCGGTTCACCACAAGGAGACGCGCTAAGTCCAGTTCTATTCGCCATCTATCTAGAACTTGCACTCAGACAACTGCGTTCAGCATGTCCACGTCTCAAAGAAGATGAAGCACTACCAGAAGAAATCGAGTACGCAGATGATACAGACTTCATCAGTAGCAACAAAGCCTACATTGACAAAATTGAAGCAACAGCACCAGGCATCCTTGCACAATGGAATCTCACGATGAACCAGGATAAAACAGAACATACAGTCCTGAGACGGGAGAAAAAAAAAGAGGATGAAAACTGGCGAAAAGTCAAGAAATTAGGCACTCTGCTAGGTGATTATGAAGAAATGCAGAGACGCAAACAACTTGCAACTTCATCCATGAAAAGTATGTGGAGGTTGTGGAGCAATAAGCACAACAAGATCAGCTTAAATAAGAAGATCCAGCTCTACAATACATACATCACACCAATTCTCACATACAATGCAAGTACATGGGCCTTAACCAAGCTAGAAATGGAAGAATTCAACATATTCCATAGAAAACAACTGAGATCGTTAATAGGGGTATATTACCCGAATAGAATCTCCAACATCAAGCTCTACGAGACTTGTCAAACTGATAAAATCTCGAAGACAATTAAAAGTGCCAGATGGAGAATGCTTGGTCATGTACTAAGAATGGAAGATAAGATCCCAGCTAAAGCTACAATGATAAACTATTTTCGAGAGGTAAAGAAAGGAGATGGTTTTAGAGGTGCCCCTAGAACGACACTAGCGACAATCATCAACAACGACCTCAAGGAAATAACGAGCAGCATAATCACGCCAGCAATATCACAATTGCCAAAACAACTGAAGACAATTGACGACTTGAGAATGCTTGAAAAACAGGCACGCCAAAGAAAGAATTGGAAAGAAATCATGCGAGACATGCAAGTTCTCGAGTAGTACCAAATACAACTGTATCGCTATTAGCTGGTTGTATGTTGGCTGTTAGAGAACGAACGCAATTATTATTATTATTAGTGCAGCAAATTAAGGTGGTGTATGCAGCAGTCTTCAAGGTATATTTCATATAAACTCCTGATGTGTAATTTTTACTTTGTAGAATGGAAGTTGCTTCTGATCTCTGGCATCTGTGGTCGACCATATGTCATTCATGGCGTGGGCCCCCGGAGGTGATGCCACTGGGAGCTGTTTGGATAGCGAAGCCATGTCTGGGTAGCTGGGGATTCCTTCTTCCTATTGCTAATCAACATACCAGCCACCTGCTTAGCTGGGGACGAGTGTGGCGCTGGGTGTCTGAGCTCCTTCGTGCAGAGGCAGGCCCACGGGCCGCACGCTCTGCTGGCTGCTCAGGTGTCAGTGCTGGAGGACTCGGAGACCACATCGATGTCCACATTGATCACTGAGTCTTTAGGACACGAGGGAGCAGGAGAAGTTCACGTCTTGAAGAAAACTTAATTACAAGGTGCTGTGACTCAAACAGACTTGCATTGATTTTATTCTCTCTTTGTCTCAGTCTCTCTCTCTCTCTCTCTCTCTCTCACACACACACACACACACGCACACACACACACACACACACACACACACACACACACACACACGCACATGCACATACGCACACATAAATCTTTTTGGTTGTAACATTTGAAATGTTACAAGCCAACAGCCTAATCTGAGCACTGGTGTGTTTCAGTGGGGTAGTGTAGGCAAGACTTTGATAACACGCTCCCATTGTTTTCTGTTTTTCCCTCCATTAAAGAACATAAAAGAGGAGAGCAGTGGTCCTTTCACAGTAGATATATTCTCTTTAGCTTTCACTAGTCAGTCTCTCCCTGCAAATGGCACATTACAGTGCTGCTGCCTATGGATGCGCAGGACTCTGGTGTTTTCGTGACGCACTCCCACGTCAACACACACACACACACACACACACACACACACACACACACACACACACACACACACACACACACACACACACACACACACACCTGGTCTGAGTCACTGTGAACGTCTTCAAAATATTTATTTCAGTGTAAACATTTTGAGTAGCTGCACTGTCACCATTGTCCTTCTGTTGTTACATCTGATTTCCCCAAAACATAATTTCAAACTGAACAACTGTCAGAGCACACGTACTGTATCTCCCCTCATATGTGCCTTATATATATGTTTGTGTGATGCTCTGACGCTCTGAAATGGTCTCACGGTAACGGTTGCTCGGGGTGACGCTTTGATGTGGGTAGTCTGAGTGGAAGCGCGTCTGGAATCAGGTCAGCAGTGGACATACGGGGCTCGAAGCAGACAGACGCTGCACCACAGACGTGCCCAGAGAACCTCGAGATGCCACAGGCACACAGCTGAACCACTACAGCTGTCTCACACTTCTGGACTCCAGTTACGCCTGCTTCAACAACAAGGCCACCTGGCCATGCTACGGAGTGACCACTGGTCCACCACGGCCAGGGCAAACTGGCCCATAGTTGAGATCCTGTTGAGGCAGAAGTGGAGGCAGGAATCTCTGGAGGAATAACCTTGTTATGCACCTCACTGGGTTGTGTGTGTGTGTGTGTGTGTGTGTCGTGTGTGTGTGTGTGTGTGTGTGTGTGTGTGTGTGTGTGTGTGTGTGTGTGTGCGTGCGCATTTGTGCATGCATGTATATTTGTGTATGTGTATAAATGTGTGTGTGCATCTGTGTGTGTGTGTGTCTGTGTCTATGTGTGCAAATGTGTGTGTGTGTGTGTGTGTGTGTGTGTGTGTGTGTGTGTGTGTGTGTGTGTGTGTGTGTGTATGTGATAATATACTCCATCTAACCAGGATTTGGAACTGCAGTTTGGATCAAAACATTGGTATCAAAAGATTGGTTGTCATCCCATGGTAAAACAGGATAAGCTAAACCTGCTTTCTATTCTTGCATATATATCCTCAAGTCAAGTTATAGTGGGGAAAAAACAAGTAAAAAGGGAAATCATTTGATTGGTCTTCTGCTCATTATCAGGCAGGACCATGTGTTGGGCTGAAGGACTGAGGTCAGCCCTTAGGGTCACTCCCACCTCTGTGGACCCACAGCGAGAAACCGTCTGTGCTCAAAGGCCCACTGCTGCCTGCCAGTTCTGACCACACTTGACCTTTTCAGAAGAATATTGAGTCCAACTTACGAGTTCCTGTAGATGCCCATTCATTATTCATAGAGATTCTGATATAATCTCCAGTGACATCAACTCCATGCCTACAGATAAAAACATTAATATTGATGAATTTAAATGACTCGGGGAAAGTCAAATAAAGGGATTAGTGGCAGACTCGGGTCTGTTTTGAGACCCTCCTTATTTGGTTCAAGCATGTCACACATTATCACCTTCTAATTATCCACCGTGGTCTCCATTGCATTGTGTCCCTGAACTTTACTGTGTAACTTTATGCAGGTGGATCAATTAAATCACTCTGTACTTTCTTTTCATCATACCTTTATTTACTTTCAATATTTGAAGCCTGTTGAAATGTAATATATTCTAAGCCAGTTTTAAAACACAAAATGTTAAAAACACAATTTAAATAGACTAAAGAAACTGTGCAATCCCAGGCATTTATAATAGGTCCCCTCTCCCCTAGAAGAGGGCTCTACTCCTAAATGTTTCTACTGCCTTCTGCCTTCAGTCTTAAGACAATCCATCTGCTCCATCTGCCTGCATGTAGAAAATTAGACGGGAATCTCAGGTGGTTTGGACGGCTCAGACAGCTTGTACGGTTCAGGCAGCTCGGACGGCTTGGTGGGGGGTTCACAGGGTTCAGAGCGAAGCTGGGCCCTTTAAGTGTTGGAAAGTGAGAAGAAAAGTTTTGTGTTTGCTTCACTGCTCTGGGAGCCACACGGGCGACCTCAGGAAGCACCCTGCACTTCTAGTGCTGTGAAGGAAACCCCATGGGTGTTGGTAATGGGTGTAATGTTCCCCACGCAGGTTATCTGGCTGTTCACAATCACCCCAATGCTCTCAGCAGTGCTATAAATGGTGAAATTAAATGATAAGTGCAACATTATGGCAACTAAAAGTTTGGAAATCAGTTTGCAAACCTGCAAACGAAATCATTTTGTTCCTAAATCATTTTGGTGTGCCAAGATTGATGGGTCTCCAGCTTACATGGAGAAAGTATTTTTTCTTCCCTGTGTGCCTTATGCATGGTATATAAAGAGTTATGTAGCTATGAGGAATGATGTCTTAGGTAGCAGTGGGGATATTATGTATTATGTAGTTCTGGTATATGAAGTCTTACGTAACTACAGGATATGAAGTACTGTGTTGCCCTGGGGCGTGAAGTGTTATGAGGCTGTGGTACATGACTGTGCCCTTTATGCATTAGTTAGTGTGTATCACATTATTGTATTTATTACACTTGCTGAGAACAGACCTGCAGGACTGGTGGGAGGCTCACCCAGCAGTCAGTCTACACCTGGAGTAATCCTCTTAATTACCCAGTCAGTCTACACCTGGAGTAATCCTCTTAATTCCCCCAGTCTGAAACCCTGACGTGGGCACAAGACCCAGAATTGTAACTGTCAATAATTTAGCAAATGGAGCCATTTGTGGAGAGGGTGAGATTAGAAAAACACTTATTTTGCTCAAAGCCCTAAACATATGTCCAGAGTTTGTATTCAGGCAGAAATATTTATATATGATTGCTAGCATTTAATATTTTTTTGGTACAACTGCTCATGGCTCGTCAAAATGCTTCATCTCAGATTGTCCAGGTGTCCACCTCCAATCCAATCTAACAATGTAGTATTGTTAACCTTGTAAATCCTGTAAAGCTGCTTTGCGAAAACTTGAGTTGTTAAAAGCGCTATACAAATAAACTTTGATTGATTGATTGAATCTAGTTCTATAAGCTACAAACGGTATATTTGACAATGATAGAAAACAACAAAAACATAAACAAACCCCTTATACTCTACAGCCACTACAGTGAAGAGTGGTGTGAGGAGATCTCCGTGATATTACCCATCATGCTTCTTAAGTGTGAGCACTACACTCCCATGCATCTCCCGAGAGTAGCGACTACTCTCCTCACTACGGTGGTCCATATCTGCTGAAGCCTTCTCCTCCTGAAACCTCCTAGGACCTCCTTCTTGGACAGGGTCTGGCATTGTTGTCTCTCTCTGGCCCCAGAACATCACTGGATCAGTATTCCTGGAACCCACATGTTCTTGTGCTGACAGGGTTCCTCACTAGCGTGGCAACCGTTGCCATCTTAGGTCATCAAGACCCCTCCCTAATTATCCTGGTGCACCACTGGCATTCACACTGCGTTCATGCCTGCAACAACAACAAACCCAAGGAAAGTGTGTGTGTGTGTGTGTGTGTGTGTGTGTGTGTGTGCGTGTGAATGGATTAAAGAAAGTATGATAGCAAAACAAAGAACCAAAATAAAAGAGTTCACATAATAATCGGACCAAAAATACAACAAATAACACAACACCATGCAAACATGCCCCATGGTTTCAGGGTTTTGCCATTTTAGCGTTACGCCATATTCATGGAAGATCTGAGCCCTTTGATTGCGGTCTTATTTCAGTTCAAGCCATGAGCTGTTCAATAAAGCTGAGGGACATTACGTCTGATTCTCTTTGTGAGTGAATGGACACAAACAACTTCGTGATGACATCATATTACAGCCATGTCCGTCACGTTAGCTCCATGTCTACTAGGGAGTAGTAAACTAGGGAGTTTTTCCTTGCCACTGTCGCCTTTGGCTTGCTCACTGGGGGCTAGGACTCGGCACTTGTAAAGCTGCTTTGTGACAACAACTGTTGTAAAAAGCGCTATATAAATAAAATTTGATTGATTTGATTGATTGATGTCGCCTACACGTTTTCTAGGAATGCACCATCAGTCCCTGTTAGACCTACTGTGCATAATTCATCAGGAAGGAAAGTGAAGACAGAGGACAGTATAAGCTCTGGGTATGTCCTCGTGTCTGGAGGGGTAATTAAAGCACAGACGTCCGCCACTCAGAACCCGGGATCCTTCAGAACTGCTGCACCGAGGGACATAAGACGTGTGGTCCACAGTGGACAGGGACATAACGAGAGGAAGAAGATCTGGGCTCTGCGTTAATGGATGACGTGCGTATCTGTTGCTGACTGACACACTTCAGCTGGAGAGTCATGTCTGGTCCATTGGGAAGACGTAAGATTGAGAAGAAGAGTGTCTGTAGAGGGCTGGCTCATCTGTCCTACATCACGGGTAATAACGGTTGGCTTGTACTTGAGTTAAACACTTGTGTCCATGCTCTGATCTGAAGATGTGCTTGAGAGAAAGCCTGTTTAGCGTGGAGGAGAAACGCTGCAGATGAGGTGAACTGAACCCACCTGAAGGGTTTTGTTCCCCTCCAACATAATAAGCAGTATTTTCTGGACAGCACTAGACAGCAACAATGATTTTGCAGGCCTACTGATGTCCTGAAAATAAGCATCAACCCCAGCTCAAAAATTGTTGTAATTTTAATGGCATTCCATTGGAACAAACTCCTTATAGAATTAAACTATAATAAATAATTGCTGAGACATTGAATTTTCTTAATGCAGTCACTCCACCTGCTCAGCAATTTAATAATAAATGCTACCTACATCTACTCTCTCTCTATCTCTATCTCTCTCTCTCTCTCTCACACACACACACACACACACACACACACACACACACACACACACACACACACACACTCCTGCTTTCTGTCTCTCTGATATTCCACACTGTCAGCACTTATCAGAGTTGCTTGATGCTGTTCTGTGGAAGTTCATGACATGAAGGAGTTACTCTACCATATGAACATGGTTGTTTCTCTACTATATAACTTCTCCGGGCTTATTGCAATACTCTCCTTCACTCACTTCATTCAACCCAATGTAATTTTATTTACTTTTCTTATTGGTGATGTACTGAAGTAGTGTACTTTGCGATGGAAGTGAGCAAATATTTTTTTAATAAGTTTTTTAAGTGTCTGCCATTTCTGTTATGTAATATAGTTTCAGAAACAGAAGCCATTGTTATAAAAGCTGGTGATTAACTTTCAATTTTGAAACAGATAGATAGATTGGTGAATGTGGAGGGTTGGTGAACCTGGAGAGACTGGTGAATGGTTGCTATTACAGTCCTACAGGTGCCACCATCACACCCCCTTTCCCCGTGATTCTCTGGCACATCTGACTTGTTTTGTCTGTGGTTTGAGATGTCAAACAGGATTACATGCTCGGCTGAAACACGCAGACTCATGTAATTTACAACACTAATGAATGTTGGTTGCAGATTTTGTTGTGTTAGGTGTAGTGACCGTGTACTGGAGAATGTGAGAATGTGACGGTTTCTACTGGCATCTACTGGCGCGAATGATCTCTGCAACTCGAAGTAGTTTGATTGAATAGTCCGTGAAACTCAGGAATCGTGATTCAGCCTGAACGTAGTAGAAACATGTGCTGTTAAATTTCGGTTTGGTCGCTGCTTAACGGGGAAAACGCGGGTTGTGCTTGAAACAACGAGAAACAAACAGCGGCTAGTAGCTGATAAATTCCCCATGTTTCGCTCAGTTTACGTGTTTCTGGATACACTGTATTTGACTTTGTCCAGGAAATAATGTGACTGCACCAGAACCTTAAGACGATAACACACTTACCACACATTTGAATTAGTGAATAAGGTCTGTAACTGAACAACGTTGTGAGGAACAAATATTGTGAGGTAAATATTCTGTTTGGATGAGAACAGTAGTCAAGTGGCCAGCAGATGGCGCTCGCCCTGTGGTCCCTGAATGGTACACTAGAAAAAGAAACACGTAGGATTAGACATGAAACTAAGGTCACCATGACCACGAACAACCACCGCATTTACTGTGTTTATTACTTTATTTTCAGAAGGATTAAATGTATTAACCTTGGTGCCTTGACCGAATTTTCCATTTTGGCTTTTATCGATCTTAGCCTCAGTCACAATTTCCCATTTATGAAGTGGTCGGTTTCTCACACATCTCCAGTGAATATCTGCGAATACTGTCGCGCTTTAAAGCACGCAGGCTGGTTTTCTACATTTGTGGTGTTTGGGTGTCTTCAATGTGTTTCACTAGGTTGATTTATTAATGCTGGCCTATATCATTGTTCAGGAAATCTGCCATTTCTTTGTAATTAGTTTATTTCTGACCTCCCTTATGGCGCAAATCTGTTGACTAATCAAATCAAAGCCAGTCAAACTGTATGTCACTTGCACAGTCACTGTGGTAACAACTAACCGTGAAATGCTTTGATGACTGTTCTTATAAATGAAAAGGATCAGGGAATAAAATATGAAATGAAGTATAAGGTAGCATAAATATAAAATCTCTATAAATATATAAAATATAAAATCTAGATGTGTAAAGATCAGTGGTGGGCCGTTAACGGCGTTCGTTAATTTGATACTCTTATCGGGCGATATAAAAATTATCGCCGTTAATCTATTCTTAAAGTTGGGTTGGGAACTGGGTCAAAATGGGTAAGCAAACTATGATGACTTTCAACTTGATAGTTTAGCTCGGCTGTATTCCTAACCAAATTGCACAGTAGGGGCGAGAACGAGTTTTCAAACCTGTGGACCAAACCCCCCCCCCCCCAATTGAAATGTTGGCTTACATTTCAAATATCATGTTTAGCTGAATAAATATGTGTTAGTGCTGTATGGGCTCAGGTGTGCAACATGTGAAAAGAATAAAGTGTCAGAACAAGGTCACAGGTGTGTAGTGTTGAATAAGGTGACAGGTGTGTAATGGAGAACAAGGTGACAAGTGTGTAATGTCGAACAAGGTGACAGGTGTGTAATGTTGAATAAGGTGACAGGTGTGTAATGTTGAATAAGGTGACAGGTGTGTAATGTTGAATAAGGTGACAAGTGTGTAATGTTGAATAAGGTCACAGGTGTGTAATGTTGAATACCGTGACAGGTGTGTAATGTTGAATAAGGTGACAGGTGTGTAATGGAGAACAAGGTGACAGGTGTGTAATGTTGAATAAGGTGACAGGTGTGTAATGTTGAATAAGGTGACAAGTGTGTAATGTTGAATAAGGTCACAGGTGTGTAATGTTGAATACCATGACAGGTGTGTAATGTTGAATAAGGTGACAGGTGTGTAATGGAGAACAAGGTGACAAGTGTGTAATGTCGAACAAGGTGACAGGTGTGTAATGTTGAACAAGGTGACAGGTGTGTAATGTTGAATAAGTTGACAGGTGTGTAATGTTGAATAAGGTGACAAGTGTGTAATGTTGAATAAGGTCACAGGTGTGTAATGTTGAATACTGTGACAGGTGTGTAATGTTGAACAAGGTGACAGGTGTGTAATGTTGAACAAGGTGACAGGTGTGTAATGTTGAACAAGGTGACAGGTGTGTAATGTTGAATATGGTGACAGGTGTGTAATGTTGAATAAGGTGACAGGTGTGTAATGGTGAATATGGTGACAGGTGTGTAATGTTGAATAAGGTGACAGGTGTGTAATGGTGAATATGGTGACAGGTGTGTAATGTTGAATAAGGTGACAGGTGTGTAATGTTGAATATGGTGACAGGTGTGTAATGTTGAATACGGTGACAGGTGTGTAATGCTGAATAAGGTGACAGGTGTGTAATGTTGAATATGGTGACAGGTGTGTAATGTGGAATACGGTGACAGGTGTGTAATGTTGAACAAGGTGACAGGTGTGTAATGTTGAATATGGTGACAGGTGTGTAATGTTGAACAAGGTGACAGGTGTGTAATGTTGAACAAGGTGACAGGTGTGTAATGTTGAACAAGGTGACAGGTGTGTAATGTTGAATATGGTGACAGGTGTGTAATGTTGAATAAGGTGACAGGTGTGTAATGTTGAATATGGTGACAGGTGTGTAATGTTGAATACGGTGACAGGTGTGTAATGCTGAATAAGGTGACAGGTGTGTAATGTTGAATATGGTGACAGGTGTGTAATGTGGAATACGGTGACAGGTGTGTAATGTTGAATACGGTGACAGGTGTGTAATGTTGAACAAGGTGACAGGTGTGTAATGTTGAATATGGTGACAGGTGTGTAATGTGGAATACGGTGACAGGTGTGTAATGTTGAACAAGGTGACAGGTGTGTAATGTTGAATACGGTGACAGGTGTGTAATGTTGAATATGGTGACAGGTGTGTAATGTTGAATACGGTGACAGGTGTGTAATGTTGAACAAGGTGACAGGTGTGCAAAATCGTCCAGTGCAGAAGCATCAGTTCAGTGGGAGAGTCTAGTGTGTGCATGTGTGTGTGTGTGCGTGTGTGTGTGTCTGGGTGGGTCAAGCCATCGGATCACATCAGCTGTCCTGGTTTAGAGTTCAAATGCCTATATTAACAAGGTCAGGCCAACAAAGAAACAACACCATAATCAAAGGCAATAGAGAACACCAGTACACAACGATACACACAGCGCTGTGTTCCAGATGAGTGACACGTTCACTCGACGGCGGTGGGTAGTATGTTTCTAAGGTGATGGTTAGATGTAATAGCAGAAGCAATTGGAGCCCTTTGCCTGGGTTCAACCCAAACCTGCCTACATCTGCACCGTACGATATAAACACAATAATAACATCTCATTATCTACTCTGCTTGCTTTAATTGGGCTCTACAGGTTGTGACGTCTTCTTCTAGTTTATCCTGTAGTTCTTTGCGGTGAATGTCACAGGCTGTGTCTACCTAGTGCTTGACTGGACTTCACAGGCAGAGAGAGTTTTTCTGTTCTGAGGCCCAACCTCTCAGTCCCTTGTGCTCCCAGGCCCTGGGGAAGGGTTGCCTTCATAAAGTTAAGTTCAGCTGCATAAGCAAACTTTCTGAAATAAGGCAGGCTGTTTGATCACTGTTTGCTGTCAGCAACATGAAGGTACTGAAGTATCTTTATCTGGTCTGTGCTTCTGTGCTTCTGTTGGGTATCTTGTGGAGTTCCAACTAAGTTCTGACTCATAGGAATTTCAATGCTGAAGGCTAAAATGTGGACTTTACAGTGGATCCAGAGATATGTCCTCTGTTGCAGGGAGCATGCTCAGTACAGCACAGGCAACCAGGTCCCCTGCCTTAAAGCCTGATACATTTACATCAGAAAAATATCTCGTCTTTATATTACAGTGATGTAACCGACATTGACCTCTCATATAGGGGCCTCCTGCCCCTCCTCTAGAGTTAAAACATCTGGTTCAAATCACATCTTTAAGCGTCTTCTTTCGGCAATTCCCGTTTAGGGGTCGCCACATCGGATCCTCCATCTGGCCCTGTCCTGAGTGTCCTCCACTGACACACCAGCCACTCTCATATCCCCTACGACTGCACCCATAAACCTCCTCTTAGGTCTACCTCTCCTCCTCTTGCCTGGAAGTTCCATCCTCAAGACCCTCCTACCAATATACCTCTCCTCCCTCCTCTGTACATGTGCAAACCATCTCACTCTCGCTTCTCTAACTTTATCTCCATAACATGCTACATGTGCTGATCTTCTAATAAACTCATTTCTGATCCTATCCTTCCTCGTCACTCCAAATGAGAATCTCAACATCTTCATCTCAGACACCTCCATCTCCCTCACCTGTCTCTTTGTCAGTGCCACTGTCTCCAGTCCATACAACATAGCAGGTCTCACTACTGTCCTATAGATCTTTCCTTTCATTCTAGCCGACACCCTTCTATCACAAGAAGGTTGCTTTAATAAATTAGAAAATGTTAATTAGTATTACATGCTAATTTAGAAAATGAAGACCTTAAATGAGTTCATACCATAACTACAAATAGTATATGTAATGCATATTGAAAAACTATGCATAAAACTGATGTAGACAGTTTATTTGTCTGTGCTGTTTTGCGCTGATAGCATGGAGTTCAAGCTGTCAGCACTAGGTGGTGTCCAACGCTTATACAGTGCATTTATATATGAGTCTAGAGACCAGAGCTACACCATACCGGGCTTGAAGTTTGTCTTACAGCTGCAAAAGAAATCTACATGTTATTGGCTTCCACAAGATGCCCAGATCTGCTGGTCAAAGTTTTTTGATCTACTGTGTTTAAAAAAGTTAAAATATTCTGCGGCAGTAGTGACTTGTGTGACAGAAGGGAGCATCTGATCCCAGGTCAGCGGGAGAAGTGGACACAGAGAGTAGACATGGCTGAACCCTAACACAACGCTCGCAGCATGGAGGACAGCTGGAAGGTTATTGCGCACATCACACTGTACACACACTCCACACTCACTCTGCACACACTCTACACACACTCCACACTCACTCTGCACACACTCTACACACACTCCACACTCACTCTACACACACTCCACACTCACTCCACACACACTCTACACACACTCCACACTCACTCTGCACATACTCCACACACACTCTGCACTCACCACACTCTACACACTCTACACACACTCCACACCTCTCACACGCACCACACTCTACACACACTTCACACTCACCACACTCTACACACACTCCTCACACACACCACACACTCGACTCACCTCCTTATCCACAATCCTCTCTCTCACACAGACACACACACACACACACACACACACACACACACACACACACACACACACACACACACACACACACACACACACACACCACACTCTACTAACACTCTGCACACACTCCACACTCACCACACTCTACACACACTCCACACTCCTCACATACACCACACTCTACACACACTTCACACTCTCCACACTCTCCACACACTCCTCACACACTTCACTCTCACCACACTCTACACACTCTCCACACTCACCACACTCTGCACACACTCCACAATCCTCACACACACACACACACACACACACACACACACACACACACACACACACACACACACACACACACACACACACACACACACACACACTCTGCACACACTCCACACTCTACACACTCTCCACACTCATCACACTCTTCACACACTCCACAGTTCTCACACACACCACACTCTACACACACTCCACACTCCTCACACACACTATACTCTACATACACTAAACACCCACCACACTCTACACACTCATTACACTTTACACACACTCCACACTCACCACACTCTACACACACTTGTACCCACTGTAACATCTTACAGAAGGACAGAAGCACACATAATTCTGCAGTGTCAGACACAAACGTCTGAGCAGAATAACATCAGACTGATCAGACACACAGCACTGAACCAGTTATGGGAGGCAAAATGATCGATAACCTATGTTAATGCACTTCAGGATATGTGTATCTGATTATTTATTTATTAGCCAACCTAAATAAGGGCACTCACCAGCAGAACACAGCTCTCTGAGTTCCCTGTTCTGTATTATACTCGCCAAAAAAGACAGAGAGAGAGAGAGAAAACTCTGCATCCCGTGATGACCTTGCGAGGCTGCCAGAGGTCACTGAAATGTATTATAGCCACATTCACTTTGTATTACATGGTGACCTTGGATGTAACTGCCTTATTCCTTTTACAGCAGCACTGTCGACAACCATTTTATGCCACAAACGTTGTCTTCGCTGTCACAGTCTCAACACGATGGGCAGCTTTAACCTCGACCACTAAAACGGCAGTATTCAGAAGACGCCCAGCTGGGTCACAGCTGGTATATGGAGGCAAGGTTAGTACAGTGATAATGAACTGTGATTGGATCCTCACCAAATGAGGTTGCATGATTCAGTCACCGTGGTGACTGCATCAGGTTATTGTCAGGTATTGGAAGCTCCTTGCAAATATCGTATTACAATATGCTAATGTAGTGCCAATATGCTAATGTAGTGCATCTGTGGAGTAGACTAATGACTGCAGCATGGAATATCAGGCCATTTAAATGACCTGGAGATTTACCCATATATTAGTAATGTGATCTTCATGATTGATAAGCTTCATAACTTCATAAAATACACATGACAATGAATTATACATAATATATTGTGCCAGAAAGTAAAAGAATTTCTAAATTGCATGAGCAATCTCACACAGATGGGCACCAATCCTCTCGCCAGCTGGACAGACATGCGTGGTCCCCACCACCAGCCCTGCTGGGAGGGTCACTGGTAGAGGTCACTGGGAGAGGACACTGGGCGGGGTCACTGGGCGGGGTCACTGGGAGAGGTCACTGGGCAGGGTCGCTGGGAGAGGTCACTGGGAGGGTCACTGGTAGAGGTCACTGGAAGAGGTCACTGGGAGAGGACACTGGGCAGGGTCACTGGGAGAGGTCACTGGGCAGGGTCGCTGGGAGAGGTCGCTGGGCGGGGTCGTTGGGAGAGGTCACCAGGCAGGGTCGCTGGGTGAGGTCGCTGGGTGGGGTCATTGGGAGAGGTCGCTGGGTGGGCTCACTGGACGGGGTCGCTGGGAAGGGTCGCTGGGCGAGGTCGCTAGGTGGGGTCGCTGGGTGGGGTCGCTGGGCGAGGTCACTGGGTGGGGTCGCTGGGTAGGGTCGCTGGGCGGGGTCGCTGAGTGGGGTCGTTGGGTGGGGTCGCTGGGTAGGGTCGCTGGGCGGGGTCGCTGGGCGGGGTCGCTGGGTAGGGTCGCTGGGCGGGGTCGCTGAGTGGGGTCGTTGGGTGGGGTTGCTGGGCGGGGGTCGCTGGGCGGGGTCGCTGGGCGGGGTCGCTGGGTAGGGTCGCTGGGCGGGGTCGCTGAGTGGGGTCGTTGGGTGGGGTCGTTGGGTGGGGTCGCTGGGCGGGGTCGCTGAGTGGGGTCGTTGGGCGGGACAGAGCGTGTCCAGTGTATACCGGCAGATCCAGTGTCCCCAGGCGCAGCACGTAATTACAGTGTGACATATGTGTGCAGCCAGAGCCCAGCAGCGTGGTAGAACTCTCACTTCCTGCTTCCACACACTCACCGCCTCAAAATCTACCATGCACATTCACTCCACCATATATTACACTCTGTACTGTAGACTAAGTCTATATATACCCAAACTGTATAGAGTATAGTGTGTGTGTGTGTGTGTGTGTGTGTGTGTGTGTGTGTGTGTGTGTGTGTGTGTGTGTGACCCCCTTCTCGTGAGCTCACCCCTGTGTACCTTCTCTCTGTACTTCTTAATTAGGAACATGATGCAGGTGATCCTGTAGCCACAGGACTGTGGGATGTGACTCACTGTGTTCAGGAGGCCGTGAGCTCCTAGTGCATTTGTCCTGATTACTGTGTTCTGGAGACATGCGTGTGCTCTGTCTGCCCTCTCTGCGGTGTGGTGATTAAAGACGGGAGAGAGAGTCGTGCTGTCTTGCCGCCTAAGTGGCTGGACTAATGAATTGCACCCCATCGAGCGGTGTCCCATTACCCAGGATGCCTTCACACGCCGGCGCTCTAATGGCGTGTGGAGCCAGAGTCCTAATGGTCGCTTTTGAGGAGCCATCATTGGTTTCGTGATGGGGTACAGTCACTCTACCACTACATATCTGCTACTGTGCGTCCACGCCGGCCCACAGGTCTGGCTGCTATTACTGCAGACCCAAACCAGCCCCATTGGGTCAAAGACAACACAGAACTGTGTCTCCATTTCCAACACCAAATTGGCGTTTGTGTGTAAACCACACTGGCCAGTATGCAAAACATAAGACAATTCAGAAACAGCTCCAACTCAGTCTCATCGTCTCAGTCTCATCGTCTCAGTCTCAACATCTCAGTCTCAACATCTCAGTCTCATCGTCTCCGTCTTATCGTCTCCGTCTCATTGTCTCGGCCTCATCGTCTCCGTCTCAACGTCTTGGTCTCAACGTCTTGGTCTCATCGTCTCGGTCTCATCGTCTCAGTCTCATCGTCTCGGCCTCATCGTCTCAGTCTCATCGTCTTGGTCTCATCGTCTCGGTCTCATCAGGACTGTGGAATGGCATTTTTACCCTTTGCCTTGAATAGCAGGTCCCCTGTCATGTGAAAATACTCATTACATATAATTACATGGTGGAATGAAGCCTGCAGCACTCTGTTTCCTCCGTGTGCGCAGATGCACTGCAGGTTTGGTCAGACCACACGTGGTCACTCCAAATGTCAGAGTGGTGGCTCACACATATCTGCAGGAGTCAACAGATTTATAACACATGGGCTGAAAGTGGAGCGCCCACAATATTTATCACTCAAACTTGATTGAAGTACCCAAGAGAGGAGAGAGAGAGAGAGAGAGAGAGAGAGAGAGAGAGAGAGAGAGAGAGAGAGAGAGAGGAAAGAGAGAGGGAAGGGGGGAGAGAGGGGTAGAGAAGGAGATGGAGGCAGGGCTTGAGGTGCAGGAGGGGCTGAGAATCTGTGCTATATAATGTGTGTATGTGTAATGAAGCCACAGGCCACCGCTGCTGATTCTGGGTCTCTGGGGTTAGGCTGCACTTTTTGGCCACTTGTGGCTGACTAATTTGTGCACAAAATGCCAGAATAATCAGCAGAATGCAGTAATTGGGCATAGATAACTGACCCCTCTTTATATGTGCTTGGCTGCCTTGTGCAGTGTGTGTGTGTGTGTGTGTGTGTGTGTGTGTGTGTGTGTGTGTGTGTGTGTGTGTGTGTGCCCTCAGTGTGCTCTGTCATGGATAAATTGGGTGGAAATTGCTGTATGTCGTCAGTGGTAATTAGTGTCCCTCCTGCAGAGTGAAAGCAGACATTATCTAATAAAGTGGAAATTTCACTTGCAAATCAGCAACACATACACACACACACACCCATAAATGTATCTCATTATGTCTTTAGGGCTGGGCAAAGACTGACAGGCATGTGCCAGTTACCTTACATGCTTCTGAGCATTACCTGTTGAACACTGCTAACAGGTTTGAGCATGAACACGGTGTGGTGTTGGGCTGTTACGGCCTGGGCAGCGGTTCTGTCTGTATATGGACTGGATCCACTGGTCTGTGCAGCCCCTCTGCTGTGCCACCCAGTTCTCCCAGTTCACCCAGTCCACCTGAAGTCCTGTCCAATCACAGTGCTGCGTTGCCCCCGCTGCGTCTCCGCCCCTGAGCCTGTGAGAGGACTCCTTATTCTTACGAGCTTGTTTACAAATAACCTTGTTTACATCCTCACTGTCCGGGTCCGTATTCAGACGGTTTCATGAACACGAGCAACGTTGACTGAGCCGCTTCCAGAGAACAGCTGCGCCCTTATAAAACCACGCACGGGAAATAACTCGGTCCTTAGAACTTTTTTTCCGTCTTTGCTTTTTGCTCATTCAGCTCGAGCAGAAACCGTGCCTCGGGTCCAACAACAGCTCTGAGTGCTTATTTAGCAAAGTGTGTGAGCTGAGAGAATTCAGTCTTGCATCATGGCAGTTCAGTCAAGCCTAAGGGAGCTGTGGGGTGTGGGGTGAGGGGAGGGGGTGGAGGGTGGGGGGTTTGGTGGGGGTGGGTGGGGGTGGGGTGTGTGGGGTGGGGGTGTGGGGTGTTTGTGGGGGGTGAGGGGTGGGGGGTTTGGTGGGGGTGGGTGGGGGTGGGGTGTGTGGGGTGGGGGTGTGGGGTGTTTGTGGGGGGTGAGGGGTGCGGGGTTTGGTGGGGGTGGGGTGTGTGGGGTGGGGGTGTGGGGTGTTTGTGGGGGGTGAGGGGTGCGGGGTTTGGTGGGGGTGGGTGGTGGTGGGGTGTGTGGGGTGGGGGTGTGGGGTGTTTGTGGGGGGTGAGGGGTGCGGGGTTTGGTGGGGGTGGGTGGTGGTGGGGTGTGGGGGGTGGAGGTGGGGGGTGTTTGTGGGGGGTGAGGGGTGGTGGGTTTGGTGGGGGTGGGTGGTGGTGGGGTGTGGGGGGTGAGGGGTGGGTGTTTGTGGGGGGTGAGGGGTGGGGGGTTTGGTGGGGGTGGGTGGTGGTGGGGTGTGTGGGGTGGAGGTGGGGGGTGAGGGGTGGGGGGTTTGGTGGGGGTGGGTGGTGGTGGGGTGTGTGGGGTGGAGGTGTGGGGTGTTTGTGGGGGGTGAGGGGTGGGGGGTTTGGTGGGGGTGGGTGGGGGTGGGGTGTGTGGGGTGGAGGTGGGGGGTGTTTGTGGGGGGTGAGGGGTGGGGGGTTTGGTGGGGGTGGGTGGTGGTGGGGTGTGTGGGGTGGAGGTGGGGGGTGTTTGTGGGGGGTGGGGGGTTTGGTGGGGGTGTGTGGGGTGGGGGTGGGGGGTGTTTGTGGGGGGTTTGTTCCACAGCCATCCTCACGAGTGATATACATCCTGTAGTCTGCATGGTCCCTCTCAACATTGCAGTTTGTCTGTAGTGTTTGTACAGAGGATGATTATGTTTGAATAATAATGATGATAAAATGCTAAAGTTTTAATCTTTAAATATTTATATGATTTATATGTAGTGGGAGGTCTTTTATATTTTGATGCCAACATAAACAATACATTTTAGTGTTTAATTTCATTACCCAAACAAACCAAACAGCTTTTGTAGTGGTTCGCTCATTCTGAATTTTGTTTTGAATTGTCCTGGATTTTGTTTGCAGTGATTCATAAATACGGACATTTTGTGAATGGTAATATAATCCTTAAACTGTGTAATCAAAATGACATTTTATAACAAAGCCTCTGTTGGAGAATGCTTTGATGTACCCAGAATGCAATGGGAGGAATATGACGTCCCTCAAACTGTGTGTGTATGTGTGCAAGCATGCG